>NC_092040.1:62435349-62735349 GCF_003086295.3 Arachis hypogaea
AAAGACAAAATATAATTAAAATTAAGATTTAAAACAAAAAGAATTTTTTAAAAAAAAAGAGATGAGATATTTTCGAAAATTAGAGAGGGAAAAGTAGTTAGGTGGTTTTGAAAAAGATAAGAAACAAACAAAAAGTTAATTAGTTGATTGAAAAAGATTTGAAATCAAATTTTGAAAGATAGAGATAAGAGTTAATAAGATTTTAAATCAAATTTTGAAAAGATAAATTTTTGAAAAGATAGATAAAGTAAAAGTTAATTTTAAAGTTGACTTAACAACAAGGACTACAAGATAAGATTCTAGAACTTAAAGATTGAACCTTTCTTACAAGAAGTAACAAACTTCAATTTTTGAACCAATCAATATTTGTTAGCTATTTTCGAAAAAAAGATAAGAAAAGATTTTGAAAAGATAAGATTTTAAATTGAAATTGACTTGACTTGTAAGAACGACTAATTTTAAAAATTTTTTACAAGTCAACCCAAAATTTCGAAATTGGGGGAATAAGGAAAAGATATTTTTTTATTTTTGAATTTTAATAGAGAAAAAACAAAAAATACTCAATGCATGAAATTTTTAGATCAAAACAATGAATGCATGCAAGATGTTATGATGTCAAGATGAAACAAGAACACTTTGAAATATGATGAACATCAGACTAATTTTGAAAAAATTTTTTGATGCAAAGGAAACATGCAAGACACCAAACTTAGAAATTTTTAATGCTTGAAAAATATGAATGCAAAGATGCACTGAAAAACAACAAACAACACTAAACAAGAAATCATCAGATCAAACAAGAAGACTTGTCAAGAACAACTTGAAGACCATGAAGAAAACTATGAATGCATGAGATTTTCGAAAAGAATGCAAGAAAAATTTTAAAAAGCATGCAATTGACACCAAACTTAAAAATTAACACAAGACTCAAACAAGAAACACAAAATATTTTTGATTTTTTTTATGGTTTTATGATTTTTTTTTTTTGGATTTTTATTATTTTTTCGAAAATAAAGTTTAGAAAAACGAAAAATAAAAAGAAAAATTTTGAAAAAGATTTTTGAAAAATTTTTTGAAAAGAAAATTACCTAATTGAGCAACAAGATGAACCGTCAGTTTGTCATACTCGAACAATCCCCGGCAACGGCGCCAAAAACTTGGTGGACGAAATTGTGATTCACTTGTTATTCCATTTTGCAAAATTCATTGCTTTTCATTCCCTGATAATTGCGCCAAAACATGATGCCAATACCATAGTTCACAACTCCGTTCAACTAACCAGCAAGTGTACTGGGTCGTCCAAGTAATAAACCTTACGCGAGTAAGGGTCGATCCCACAGAGATTGTTGGTATGAAGCAAGCTATGGTCACCTTGTAAATCTCAGTTAGGCAGATTAAATTGGTTTATGGTTTCGAAATTAATAATAAAATAGAAAATAAAAAGGGGTAGAAATACTTATGTAAATCAATAGTGAGAATTTCAGATAGGTATATGGAGATGCTGTGCTCCTCTTGAAACTCTACTTCACTACTCACTCTTCCTTCAATCCTTCTTACTCCTTTCCATGGCAAGCGGTATGTAGGGCATCACCATCATCGGTGGCTACTTTCAATCCTCTCGGGAAAATGATCCTATGCGCTGTCACTGCACGGCTAATCGTCTGAGGCATCACCCATGGTTGATGGCTACATCCCGTCCTCTCAGTGAAAACGTTCCTATTCTCTGTCACAGCACGACTAATCATCTGTCGGTTCTCAATCAGGTTGGAATAGAATCCATTGATTCTTTTGCGTCTGTCACTAACGCCCAGCCTTCAGGAGTTTGAAGCTCGTCACAGTCATTCAATACTGGAATCCTACTCGGATACCACAGACAAGGTTAGACTTTCCGGATCCTCATGAATGCCGCCATCTATCTAGCTTATACCACGAAGATTCTGTTGGGGAATCTAAGAGATATGTACCCGGCCTAAGATAGAACGGAAGTGGTTGTCAATCACGCACGTTCATAGGTGAGAATGATGATGAGTGTCACGGATCATCACATTCATCAAAGTAAGTGTAGCATATATCTTGGAATAAGAATGAATGGAATTGAATAAAAAGTAATAGTGATTGTATTGGAACTTGAGGTACAGTAGAGCTCCACACCCTTAATCTATGGTGTGCAGAAACTCCACTGTTGAAAATACATAAGTAAAGGTTCAGCATGGCCGAATGGCCAGCCCCCTTGAGTGTGATCATAGTCTCCTAAGATGAAGAATAATACAAAACTGAGACCAAAGATGTCTAATACAATAGTAACTTATCCTATTTATAGTAGACTAGCTACTAGGGTTTACATGAGTAAGCATTTGATGCATAAATTCACTTCCGGGGCCCACTTGGTGTATGTTTGGGCTGAGCTTGATCTATCCACGAGCTGAGGCTTTTCTTGGAGTTGAACTCCGAGTTATAACGTATTTTGGGCGTTCAACTCCGGATCATGACGTTTTTCTGGCGTTTAACTCCAGACAGCAGCATGTACTTGGCGTTCAACGCCAAGTTACGTCGTCAATCTCCGAATAAAGTATAAACTATTATATATTGCTGGAAAGCTCTGGATGTCTACTTTCCAACGCCGTTGAGAGCGCGCCATTTGGAGTTCTGTAGCTCCAGAAAATCCATTTCGAGTGCAGGGAGGTCAGATTCCAACAGCATCAGCAGTCCTTTTGTCAGCCTTTTTCAGAGTTTTGCTCAAGTCTCTCAATTTCAGCCAGAATTTACCTGAAATCACAGAAAACACACAAACTCATAGTAAAGTCCAGAAATGTGAATTTAACATAAAAACTAATGAAAACATCCCTAAAAGTAGCTCAAACTTACTAAAACTCCTAAAATAATGCAAAAGCGTATAAATTATCCGCTCATCAGTTATGGGAACTAAAAGTCCTATCCTAGTTATCGTCCTCAATTGTGAAGAGAATTGTCCATTGCTACCACTTAGTTAACCTCTAACCATGGAGGAAAGTCAAATGGATTAATTAACTTGATTCCACAAGTCCTATCCAACACCCAAGGGAAAGACTAGCTTTAGTGGTATCCAAATCAATTAGTAACTTCTAAGTGTCAATCAACAAAGGAATTAGATAACTCAAGCATCACTAGTTACTCCACCTAGGCCAAAAGGAATAAAATCTACACTAAAATCCAAACCAAGCATTTCATCAAACACTTGGAAGGCATAAAAGGAAAGCAAAGTAAATTGACAACAACAATGAAATCTAACACAATTATTGTAAGAAATTAATGACAACAAGAAAAAGAAACTCAATTATTGTGAATTATCTCAAATTGGATTGAAAGAAAAGTAGAAGAAGCAATAGTAGATCTACAATAAAGCATAGAAACAACATAAAGGAAATTACAACAAAAGAATAGAAGAATGGTGAAAGTAACAACAAGGAATTGAAGAGTAGAAGTAGAAGAAGGCATGAATTGAAACCTAGATCTAAGAACTAAACCTAATCCTAATCCTAATCCTAGAGAAAGTAAGAACTTCTCTCTCTAAAACTACTTCTAACTAATCCTAATGTGAATGAATGAACCAAAGATGTCAATTCCCTTCACTCCTTGGTCCTTTAAAGCACTTCTGGCACCAAAGTTGGTTGTAACTGGGGCCCCACAGCTTCTCAGAAATTGCTGGGCACGTTTTCCATTAAAAAATCATGTGTGGTCACCGACGCATGCGCATACAGTGCGCATGCGCGTCCCTTGAGGTTTGCGATCCACGCGTGTGCGTGCGCGTGGATGAACATATCCAAATCTTTGGCTTTTTCATGTGTTCTCCACTTTGCATGCTTTCCTCCCTTTGATCCATTCCTAGCCTTTTCAATCTGAATTCACTAACAAACATATCAACGCATCTAGTGGAATCAAAGGTGAATTAAAATCATCAATTTAAAGGTCTAAAAGCATGTTTTCACCTTTAAGCACTAATTGAGGGAGAATCACAAAACTATGCTATTTCATTGAATAAATGTGAGGAAAGGTTAACAAAATGATCTAAATTCAACATAAGATAAACCCTACAAATGGGGTTTATCAAACTCCCCCACTTAAACCAAGCATGTCCTCATTCTTAAACTAAGAATGAAGTAAAGGGCATGACATTTATTCAATGGAACTAAACTATATGCAACCTATCTAAATGCAACTATCTAAATGAATGCAATTGCTTGGTCAAAATAAATCAATTCCTAAGAAGCATATATGCACAAGGTTAAGGACTAGAGTCTAATCCACAATTGTATTGAGTTATTAAATATTTTTACAAATTGCATGAAAGTGATGATTGTAGGTGGAAACATGTAATCGAGCAATCGAACCCTCACCGGATGTGTTTGCACTCTATTCGCTCAAGTGTTTAGGGTCGATTCACTCAATTCTCCCTAATCATGCTTTCCAAGATTTGCTCTTCTTCTAGCAATCAACATTTATTCCATGCATGCATACAAATATCATGAGGTCTTTTCATTGGTTGTAATGGGGCTAGGTCAAGGTAGGATCACATATGGTTAAGTGGACTAGAATTTGAATCTTTGATGAGCTTAAACTTTCCCACCTAACCTATATAATAACCTATACAATTTAGTGCTAACCTAACTACTCATCCTTCTCACTTTTTCTTTACATGCTCATGCATTCCTTTTTTCTTGATTACAACTCATATGCATTGATTTTTATTAAGCTTCACTTTGGGGCATTTTGTCCCATTTTTTATTTCTTTTCTTTTTTTTGTCTTTTTCTATATTTTTCCATATTATATTTTTTTCTTTTTCTTTTTTTTTTCTTTTGTTTTTCTCATCTTTCTTTCTTTTCTTTCTATATGCAAGAACATCAATGCATAAGGTCTAGCATTTGATTAATACATGAGCATGCACCGTCCTCAGTGCACTCAAAGATGAGAAACGGGGTACGACGACTCTCTGGATTGCTACCTTCAGCTGGTAGGTCAACTTGGTTGCTGCGTGTTCTTTCTTCCGCTTCCATTTTTTTACTTGTGGTGAATCATTCAATAAGGAAAATAGGAAATAACATCATAAGATGAGAAACTACAAAAGCAAGCAAAGAAGTATAAATTGTTAGAATGAGGTAAATCACTAGAGTTGAGTGAGTGAATTAGTGTGACATGAATGAAAAATAGGTGTGTGAATTCTAAATTAGCCTCCTTATAGAACACACATTAACATAAAAGTGATGTCACAAAAGAAGTATGCACTTCACTTATCCTAGTGTGTTTGAGATGCTTTAAGTGAACTTGTAAGGTAAAACAAGCATTAAGAAGCATGAAAGCATTCAAGCTAAAAACATATGGATGCATATGAACAAGAAGCACAATGCATTGGGGTAATTGCACAACATCGTCCATCAATGCCTAGTCAAGAAAATGATTCAAATCACATGGTGGCCAAATCATGCAATTCAAGAAGAGTTACAAGCTCGAAGGCGATTCTCATCACTTGGTATTTGCAAAATGAAGCATGAAAGAGTCAAAACCAAGTAGCAAATTGTAACCTCAATCAATGAATCCAACAATGAACATCTAAAAACATTCATGCTAAAATAGCATTTAGTCAATAAGAGGCAGCAATAAATAGGAAACAGAATCCATAATCCAACACTTGTAACAAAAAATAGAAAAGAAGGTGAAAACTCGACTAAGTAACTAACTAATCAACTAACTAACTAACTAATTAACTAACTACAATAAATGGTTATCAATGGTGTTTGGAAGTGTTGGATAAGGGGTAGGAGGGGCAAGAAGAAAGGAGTAGGAAAGAAATGGAAGGAGGAGAAGAAAAGCAATGGTTGAAATAAGGGCATCCACGCGTATGCGTACATGGCGCGCTCACGCGGAAGGGCAAATGGAGAGGGGTCACCGAAGCGCCAAGTGCGCCTTCGCATGGATGGGGTTGTAAGTATAGGCGCAGACGCGTACGGTGCACGTCCATGTTGGTGGTTGGCCATGCCAGGAGCTTAATGTTGGCCCAGAGTTGGCGCAACTCTCGTGCCTGAAGTATGGTGCTGCATCTGTGAAGGGGCGCATACACGCACAGCGTGCGTACGCGTACCTGCCCACACTTTTTTTCGAGAGTGACGCGTACGCGCCATGTACGCATACGCGTGAGGTCATTTGTGCCTCAGGCACAATGCACGCGCAGCGTTTGCATAACTCTCGGTTAATGTATGGAGGATGAAATTGGTATCCACGCGTACGCGTGCATGGCGCGTGTGCATGGATGGGTGAAAATGCTTGAAGCACGCATATGCGCGATGGTACCCTATTTTCAAAATTTTTCTATGTTTTTGCACCAATCCAAGCATTCCAAACCTCCGAACAGTCACCAAAACACCATAAAACCTTATTTAACATACTAGACTACCAAATAAACTCAACAAACTAATCGAAATATGAAATTAAAATACTTTACCAATATGTACAAAAGGAAAAAATGAAAGGAAATTACCATCGTGGGGTGTCTCCCACCTAGCACTTTTGATTAATGACAACAAGAAAAAGAAACTCAATTATTGTGAATTACCTCAAATTGAATTGAAAGAAAAGTAGAAGAAGCAAGAGTAGATCTACAATAAAGCATATAAACAACATAAAGGAAATTACAACAAAAGAATAGAAGAATGGTGAATGTAACAATAAGGAATTGAAGAGTAGAAGTAGAAGAAGGCATGAATTGAAACCTAGATCTAAGAACTAAACCTAATCCTAATCTTAATCCTAGAGAAAAGTAAGAACTTCTCTCTCTAAAAATACTTCTAACTAATCCTAATGTGAATGAATGAACCAAAGATGTCAATTCCCTTCACTCCTTGGTCCTTTAAAGCACTTATGGCACAAAAGTTGGTTGTAACTGGGCCCCACAGCTTCTCAGAAATTGCTCGGGACATTTTCTATTAAAAAATCATGTGTGGCCACCGACGCGTGCGCGTATAGTGCGCATGCGTGTCCCTTGAGTTTTGCGATCCACGCGTGCGTGTGCGCGTGGATGAAGATATCCAAATCATTGGCTTTTTCATGTGTTCTCCACTTTGCATGCTTTCCTCTCCATCCTTTTGATACATTCTTAGCCTTTTCTATCTGAATTCACTAACAAACAAATCAAGGCATCTAGTGGAATCAAAGGTGAATTAAAATCATCAATTTAAATGTCTAAAAGCATGTTTTCACCTTTAAGCACTAATTGAGGAAGAATCACAAAACCATGCTATTTCATTGAATAGATGTGAGGAAAGGTTAACAAAATGCTCTAAATTCAACACAAGATAAACCCTACAAATGGGGTTTATCAACCTCCCCACACTTAAACCAAGCATTTCCTCATGCTTAAACCAAGAATGAAGTAAAGGGCATGACATTTATTCAATGGAACTAAACTATATGAAACCTATCTAAATGCAACTATCTAAATAAATGCAATTGCTTGGTCAAAATAAATCAATTTCCAAGAAGCATATATGCACAAGGGTTATGGACTAGCAAGTCTAATCCACAATTGAATTGAGTTATTAAATATTTTTACAAACTTGCATGAAAAGTGATGATTGTAGGTCGAAACATGTAATCGAGCAATCGAACCCTCACCGGATGTGTTTGCACTCTATTCCCAAAAGTGTTTAGGGTCGATTCACTCAATTCTCCCCTAATCATGCTTTCCAAGATTTATTCTTCTTCTAACAATCAACATTTATTCCATGCATGCATACAAATATCATGAGGTCTTTTCATTAGTTGTAATGGGGCTAGGGTCAAAGTAGGATCACATATGGTTAAGTGGACTAGAATTTAAATCTTTGATGAGCTTAAACTTTCCCACCTAACCTATATAATAACCTATACAATTAAGTGCTAACCTAACTACCCATCCTTCTCACTTTTTCTTCACATGCTCATGCATTCCCTTTTTATTGATTACAACTCATATGCATTGGTTTTTATTAAGCTTCGCTTTGGGGCATTTTGTCCCCTTTTTATTTCTTTTCTTTTCTTTTCTTTTTCTTTCTTTTTCTATATTTTTTCCATATTATATTTTTTTCTTTTTCTTTTTCTTTTCTTTTGTTTTTATCATCTTTCTTTCTTTTCTTTCTATATGCAAGAACATTAATGCATAAGGTCTAGCATTTGATTAATACATGAGCATCCACCCGATTCCAAAATATAAAAATACAAAACTACCCTTTTATTCACCCAATGTCCCAAGTTTTCCCACACTTGAATGTTACACACTCACACTAGCCTAAGCTAATCTAAGATCCAAATTAAGGGCATTTATTATTTTTATCTTCAAGGCTTGTAATGTGCTAGAATTAAGAACAAGTGGGTCAATTGTAGGCTCAAATTGGCTAACAATGGAAGATAAAAGGTAAGGCTATTTGGGTAAATGAGCTAATGAAATGATGACCTCAATCATATAAGTGCATGTTTACACAAAATATTGGACATAAAGAATCAAACAAATTAAGGATTACAATCATAGAAAGAGAATAATGCACACAAGAAGGAAATATAAGTGGTTATAAGATGTAACCACACCATTAGGCTCAAGTCTCACAAGCTTGTGTTCTTATCTCAAAAACATGATCCACAATATATATAATTCAAGCAAGTTTTATGAAAAAGTTTTTCATTCAAATCAATTGAGGTGCCCTATAGATTATTTTGTCGAAAAATTTCGTTATTTTGACTAAGCTTATTGTGTACATATATATATATATATATATATATATATATATATATATATATATATGCAAAATAAGAAAGTGAAAGTAAAAATCCTAAAAGACCTAAAATGAAATGCAAAAGTGTTGAGATTAGAAATTTGTCACCCAAAATCGCCGAACGGTTGGACGACCTCCCCACACTTAAAATTTGCACCGTCCTGGGTGCACTCAAAGATGAGTAAGGGGGTACGACGACTCTCCGGATTGCTACCTTCAGCTGGTAGGTCAACTTGGTTAATGCGTGTTCTTTCTTCCGCTTCCATTTTTTGCTTGTGGTGCATCATTCATTAAGGAAAAATAGGAAATAACACCATAAGATAAGAAAATATAAAAGCAAGCAAGGAAGCATAAATTGTTGGAATGAGGTAAATCACTAGAATTGAGTGAGTGAATTAGTGTGACATGAATGACAAATAGGTGTGTAAATTCTAAATTAGCCGCCTTGTAGAACACACATTAACATAAAAAGTGATGTCACAAAAGAAGTATGCACTTCACTTATCCTAGTATGTTTTAGATGCTTTAAGTGAACTTGTAAGGTAAAACAAGCATTAAGAAGCATGAAAGCATGAAAGCTAAAAACATATGGATGCATATGAACAAGAAGCACAATGCATTGGGGTAATTGCACAACATCATCCATCAAGAGATTGCCTAGTTAAAGAAAAGGATTCAAATCACATGGTGGCCAAATCATGAAATTCAAGAAGAGTTACAAGCTTGAAGGCGATTCTCATCACTTGGTATTCGCAAAATGAAGCATGAAAGAGTCAAAACCAAGTAGCAAATTGTAACCTCAATCAAGGAATCCAACAATGAACATCTAAAAATATTCATGCTAAAATAGCATTTAGTCAATAAGAGGCAGCAACGTATAGGAAATAGAATCCATAATCCAACACTTGTAATGAAAATAGAAAAGAAGGTGAAAACTCGACTAAGTAACTAACTAATCAACTAACTAACTAAGTAAATAACTAACTAACTAACTAATCAACTAACTAAAATAAATGGTTATTAATGGTGTTTGGAAGTGTTGGATATGGGGTAGGAGGGGGAAGAAGAAAGGAGAAGGAAAGAAATGGAAAGAGGAGAAGAAAAGCAATATTTGAAATAAGCGCATCCACGCGTATGCGTACATGGCGTGCGCGCACGGAAGGGCGAATGAAGAGGGGGCGCAGAAGTGCCAAGTGCACCTTCGCATGGATGGGGTTGTAAGCATGGGCACGGACGCGTACGATGTGCGTCCGCGTGGGTGGTTGGCCATGCCAAGAGCTTAATGTTGGCCCGCAGTTGGCATAACTCTCGAGCCTGAAGTATGGTGCTGCATCTGTGAAGGGGCGCATACGTGGTGCACAAAATTGCAATCGCACTTTTGCAATTCCGCACAACTAACCAGCAAGTGCACTGGGTCGTCCAAGTAATACCTTACGTGAGTAAGGGTCGATCCCACGGAGATTGTCGGCTTGAAGCAAGCTATGGTTATCTTGTAAATCTTAGTCAGGATATCAGAGATTATCAGGATTGATTGTGAAAAGTAAAAGAACATGAAATAAGTACTTGTTTTGCAGTGATAGAGAATAGGTTGAGGTTTTGGAGATGCTCCATCTTCTGAATCTCTGCTTTCCTACTGTCTTCTTCTTCAAGCACGCATGGCTCCTTCCATGGCAAGCTATATGTAAGGGTTTCACCGTTGTCAGTGGCTACCTCCCATCCTCTCAGTGGAAATGTTCAACGCACCCTGTCACGGCACGGCTATCCATCTGTCGGTTCTCAATCAGGCCGGAATAGAATCTAGTGATTCTTTTGCGTCTGTCACTAACGCCCCGCCTTCAGGAGTTTGAAGCTCGTCACAGTCATTCAATCATTGAATCCTACTCAGAATACCACATACAAGGTTTAGACCTTCCGGATTCTCTTGAATGCCGCCATCAGTTCTAGCTTATACCACGAAGATTTCGGTTAAAGAATCCAAGAGATATCTACTTAATCTAAGGTAGAACGGAGGTGGTTGTCAGGCACACGTTCATAGTTGAGAATGATGATGATTGTCACGGATCATCACATTCATCCGATTTAAGAACAAGTAATATCTTAGAATGGAAG
The DNA here is from genome assembly GCF_003086295.3 of Arachis hypogaea. Classification (NCBI taxonomy): domain Eukaryota; kingdom Viridiplantae; phylum Streptophyta; class Magnoliopsida; order Fabales; family Fabaceae; genus Arachis; species Arachis hypogaea. Next base: position 62,446,234 of record NC_092040.1, read on the forward strand.
CAAGCATGATTGAATGAGAAACAGTAGTAATTGCATTAATCCATCAAGACACAGCAGAGCTCCTCACCCCCAACCATGGGGTTTAGAGACTCGTGCTATGGAAGGTACACAAAGAAATGTGTAAAGTGTCATGAGGTCCAGATACAATGTCAAAAGATCCTATTAATAGTGAACTAGTAACCTAGGGTATACAGAAATGAGTAAATGACGTAAAAATCCACTTCTGGGTCCACTTAGTGTGTGCTTGGGCTGAGCATTGAAGCTTTCATGTGTAGAGACCTTTTCTGGAGTTAAACGCCAGCTTTCATGCCAGTTTGGGCGTTTAACTCCAAGTTTTATGCCAGTTCCAGCGTTAAACGCTGGAATTTCTGAGGCTGATTTGCCACGCCGGTTTGGGCCATCAAATCTCGAGCAAAGTATGAACTATTATACATTGCTGGAAAGCCCAGGATGTCTACTTTCCAATGCCGTTGAGAGCGCGCCAATTGGGCTTCTGTAGCTCCAGAAAATCCACTTCGAGTGCAGGGAGGTCAGAATCCAACAGCATCTGCAATCCTTTTCAGTCTCTGAATCAGATTTTTGCTCAGGACCCTGAATTTCAGCCAGAAAATACCTGAAATCACAGAAAAACACACAAACTCATAGTAGAGTCCAGAAAGGTGAATTTTAACTAAAAACTACTAAAAATATACTAAAAACTAATTAAATTATACTAAAAACATACTAAAAACAATGCCAAAAAGCGTATAAATTATCCGCTCATCACAACACCAAACTTAAATTGTTGCTTGTCCCCAAGCAACTGAAAATCAAAATAAGATAAAAAGAAGAGAATATACTATAGACTCCAAAATATCAAGGAAACTTAGTTCCAATTAGATGAGCGGGACTAGTAGCTTTTTGCTTACGAACAGTTTTGGCATCTCACGTTATCCTCTGAAGCTCAGAATGATTAGCATCTATAAGGACTCAGAACTCAGATAGTGTTATTGATTCTCCTAGTTAAGCATAATGACTCTTGAACATAGCTAGTGTATGAGTCTTGGCTGTGGCCCAAAGCGCTCTGTCTTCCAGTATTACCACCGGATACATACATGCCACAGACACATAATTGGGTGAACCCTTTCAGATTGTGACTCAGCTTTGCTAGAGTCCCCAATTAGAGGTGTCCAGGGTTCTTAAGCACACTCTTTTTGCCTTGGATCACAACTTTATTTCTTTCTTTTTCTTTTTCTTTTTTTTTCGAATTTTTTTTTGTATTCATTGCTTTTTCTTGCTTCAAGAATCAATCTGATGAATTTTTTTAGATTCTCAATAACAGTTCTCTTTTTTCCTCATTCTTTCAAGAGGCACAAATTTTAACATTCTCAAAACAACAAATTCAAAAGACATACGCACTGTTCAAGCATTCATTCAGAAAACAAAAATTATTGTCACCACATCAAACTAATTCAACTAGTTTCAAGGATAAATTTTGAAATCCTGTACTTCTTGTTCTTTTGTGATTAAAGCATTTTTCATTTAAGAGAGGTGATGGATTCATAGGGCATTCATAGCTTTAAGACATGAATTTTAAATTTTATTAATTATGAATTAAAAACAAGACTAAAAAAAATAGATATAAGATGAGACTAGAAAATAAAAATAGAAAACAAAAATTTAAATAGGCTCCTCATGATAGAGGTTTTCACAGAGTTAGGACTCAACAACCTTGATTTTGAGAAGTGGATGCTCCCTCAACTTGAGATGAGAGCTTTTGGCGTTTCAACTTTTGGAGTTCACGCCCCTGCTTCTCTTGTTCCTTCAGCAATTTGCAGAGCATGCTGTTCTGATTCTGCTGTTCTTCCTTCAGTTGCTCCATAGTTTCTTGTAACTTGATGATAGATGCTTCTAGGCTGGTCCAGTAGTCAATTTTTGGGAATTCAGGGAGGAATTCTTGCGCCCTCCTCTTGATAGAGTTGTCTTGCATTTGTCCCTCCATTGATTTCTTGGTGATTGGATGTTCAATGGGTATAAATTCATCTACTCCCATCTTTACCCCAGCCTCTTTATAGAGCAAGGAGATCAAGCTTGGGTAAGCCAATTTGGCTTCAGTGGAGTTCTTATTTGCAATTGTGTAGATCTCACAAGCAATCACATAATGAACCTCCACTTCTTTTCCAAGCATAATGCAATGAATCATCACTGCTCTCTTGATAGTGACCTCAGAACGGTTGCTAGTGGGCAGTATGGAACGCCCAATAAAGTCTAGCCAACCTCTTGCAATTGGTTTGAGGTCTCCCCTCTTGAGTTGGTTTGGGACACCCTTTAAATTGGTTATCCACTTAGTTCCAGGGAGGCATATGTCCTCCAGAATTTGATCCAACTCTTTATCTGCTCTCACCATTCTCCTATTAAAGGATTCAGGATCATCCTGCAGTTGAGGCAATTTGAAGATTTCTCTTATTTTGTCCAGATGGAAGTACATAACTTTCCCTCTGACCATGGTTCTGTAGGTATGGTAAGCAGTTCCAGTCATTCTCTGCTTATCTGTTAGCCACAGATTTGAGTAGAATTCTTGAACCATATTCCTTCCAACCTTTATCTCAGGATTGGTTAGAACTTCCCATCCTCTATTTCGAATTTGCTCTTGGATCCCCGGATATTCATCTTCTTTCAAATCAAATTTAACTTCCGGGATCACTGACCTCAGACCCATTATTTTGTGATAATGGTCTTCATGTTCTTTGGTTAAGAACTTCTCTTGATTCCAAAGATTCTTTGGATTATTCTCTTTCTTTCCTCTTAAATTGGTTTGTTTTCCCTTAGGAGCCATGATCTTGATGAATCTTGGCTTAGTGATCACGGAAAAGCACACCAAACTTAGAGGTTTGCTTGTCCTCAAGCAAAAGAAAGGAAAGAAGAGAGAGAGGAGAAGAGCAAATTCGAATGGTGTGGGGGAATGGTGAGGCTGAATGTGTTTTTATAAGGGGGGAAAGGAGATTTCGAAAAAAAAAATTAAAGGAGATTTGAGAAGATATGGAGAGAATTTGAGAGAAGGGTGAGTTTTTGAACAAGATTTGGGATTGATTTGAGAGAGATTTGAAGAATGATTTTGATTTTTGAAGATTTGAAAGTGAATGAAGAAAGGTTGAAATGTGTTTTTGTAGAAAAGTATGGGTAAGAAAAGGAAAGTTTGAAAAAATTTGATTTGAAAACAAAATCTTGGTCCCCCCACCTTTCTGGCGTTAAACGCCCAGAATGGCATCCATTCTGGCGTTTAACGCCCATTTGTTGCCCATTGTGGGCGTTTAACGCCCACCCAGGTGCCCTGGCTGGCGTTAAACGCCAGAATTCCTTTATCACTGGGCGTTTTGCTAAACGCCCAGGATGCTGCACACCTGGCGTTAAACGCCCAGAATGGTGCCCATTCTGGCGTTTAACGCCCAAAATGCCCCTTACTGGCATTTTTTCGCCAGTAAGCTCTTTTTCTCTGCTTTTTGCACTGAATCCTTCTGTAACTCTGTGAATTCCTTCATTTTTGATACTTGCCTTTGTAAAATCAAAACATATAACCTACTAATGACTGGGTTGCCTCTCAGCAAGCGCTTCTTTACTGTCTTTAGCTGGACCTTTACTGAGAATTACTCAAGTCTCAGTTTTGAGCATTCCTGCTCAAAATTGCTTTCAAGATAATGCTTGATTCTCTGTCCATTAACAATGAACTTTTTGTCAGAATCAATATCCTGAAGCTCAACATATCCATATGGTGACACTCCTGTAATCACATATGGACCCCTCCACCGGGATTTGAGTTTTCCTGGAAACAATATGAGCCTAGAGTTGAAGAGCAGAACTTTTTGTCCTGGCTCAAAGACTCTAGATGACAACTTCTTGTCATGCCACTTCTTTGCCTTTTCCTTATAAATTTTTGCATTTTCAAAGGCATTGAGTCTGAACTCCTCTAGCTCATTTAGCTAGAGCAATCTTTTTTCACCAGCTAACTGAGCATCCATGTTTAGGAATCTGGTTGCCCAGTAGGCTTTATGTTCCAGTTCCACGGGCAGATGACAGGCCTTCCCATACACCAGTTGGTATGGAGAGGTTCCTATAGGAGTCTTGAATGCTGTTCTGTATGCCCACAGAGCATCATCCAAACTCTTTGCCCAATCCTTTCTTCGGGCTATCACAGTCCGTTCTAGGATTCTTTTTAGCTCTCTGTTAGAGACTCCAGCTTCCCATTTGTCTGTGGATGATACGGAGTTGCCACTTTGTGGCTAATTCCATATCTGACCATAGCAGAGTATAGCTGTCTATTGCAGAAATGAGTGCCCCCATCACTGATCAGTACTCTGGGAACACCAAACCTGCTGAAGATGTGTTTCTGGAAGAATTTCGGCACGGTCTTGGTATCATTAGTGGGTGTAGCAATTGCTTCTACCCACTTAGATACATAGTCTACTGCTACCAGAATGTAAGTGTTTGAGTATGATGGTGGGAATGGACCCATGAAGTCAATTCCCTATACATCAAACAATTCTATCTCTAATATCCCTTGTTGAGGCATGGCATATCCGTGAGGCAAGTTACCAGCTCTTTGGCAACTGTCACAGTTACGCACAATCTCTCGAGAATCTTTATAGAGAGTGGGCCAGTAGAAGCCACATTGGAGGACTTTAGTGGCTGTTCGCTCACTTCCAAAATGTCCTCCATACTGTGATCCATGGCAGTGCCACAGGATCCTTTGTGCTTCTTCTCTGGGCACACATCTGCGGATCATTCCGTCTGCACATCTCTTAAAGAGATATGGTTCATCCCAGAGGTAGTACTTGGCATCTGAAATTAATTTCTTTCTTTGCACTCTGCTGTACTCCTGGGGTATGAACCTCACAGCTTTATAATTTGCAATATCTGCAAACCATGGAGCTTCCTGAATGGCAAAGAGTTGCTCATCTGGGAAAGTCTCAGAGATCTCAGTAAAAGGGAGGGACGCCCCAGCTACTGGTTCTATTCGGGACAGATGATCAGCTACTTGGTTCTCTGTCCCTTTTCTGTCTCTTATTTCTATATCAAACTCTTGCAGAAGCAACACCCATCTTATAAGCCTGGGTTTTGAATCCTGCTTTGTGAGTAAGTATTTAAGAGCAGCATGGTCAGTGTACACAACCACTTTGGATCCCACTAGATAGGATCTAAACTTGTCAATGGCATAGACCACTGCAAGTAACTCTTTTTTTGTGGTTGTGTAATTCTTCTGTGCGTCATTTAGAACACGACTGGCATAATAAATGACGTGCAGAAGCTTGTTATGCCTCTGTCCCAACACTGCACCAATGGCATGGTCACTGGCATCACACATTAGTTCAAATGACAATGTCCAATCTGGTGCAGAGATGACTGGTGCTGTGACCAGCTTAGCTTTCAGGGTCTCAAATGCCTGCAGACACTGTGTGTCAAACACAAATGGTGTGTCAGCAGCTAGCAGGTTACTCAAAGGTTTTGCAATTTTCGAAAAATCCTTTATAAACCTTATGTAGAATCCTGCATGCCCCAGAAAGCTTCTGATTGCCTTAACATTGGCAGGTGGTGGTAATTTTCAATTACCTCTACCTTTGCCTTATCCACCTCTATTCCACTGCTTGAAATTTTGTGCCCAAGGACAATTTCTTCAGTCACCATAAAGTGACATTTCTCCCAGTTTAAAACCAGGTTAGTCTCTTGGCACCTTTTCAGGACAAGTGCTAGGTGATTAAGACAGGAGCTGAATGAGTCTCCATATACTGAGAAGTCATCCATGAAGACTTCCAGGAATTTCTCCACCATATCAGAGAAGATGGATAACATGCATATCTGAAAGGTTGCAGGAGCATTACACAGACCAAAAGGCATCCTCCTGTAGGCAAACACGCCAGAAGAGCAAGTAAATGCTGTTTTCTCTTGGTCCTGAGGATCTACTGCAATTTGGTTATAACCTGAATAGCCATCCAAAAAGCAGTAATAATTATGACCAACTAGTCTTTCTAGCATTTGGTCTATGAATGGTAAAGGAAAATGATCCTTTCTGGTGGCTGTATTGAGCCTTCTGTAGTCAATACACATACGCCACCCTGTGACTGTTCTTGTAGGAACCAGTTCATTTTTTTCATTATGAACCACTGTCATGCCTCCCTTTTTGGGGACAACTTGGACAGGGCTCACCCAGGGGCTATCAGAAATAGGATAAATAATCCCAGCCTCCAGTAATTTAGTGACCTCTTTCTGCACCACTTCCTTCATGGCTGGATTTAGCCTCCTCTGTGGTTGGACCACTGGTTTGGCATTATCCTCCAACAGGATCTTGTGCATGCATCTAGCTGGGCTAATGCCCTTAAGATCACTTATGGACCACCCAAGAGCTGTCTTGTGTGTCCTTAGCACTTGAATCAGTGCTTCCTCTTCCTGTGTATTTAAAGCAGAGCTTATAATCACTGGAAAAGTGTCACCCTCTCCCAGAAATGCATATTTCAGGGATGGTGGTAGTGGTTTGAGTTTAAGTTTGGGAGGCTTATCCTCCTCCTGAGGAATTTTCGAAAATTCCTTTGTTTCCTCTGGTTCTTCTTGATCAGGTTGAGCATCTCTGAAGATGTTCTCAAGCTCTGATTCTAGGCTTTCAGTCATATTGATCTCTTCTACCAGAGAGTCAATAATGTCAGCGCCCATGCAGTCATTTGGTGTGTCTGGATGCTGCATAGCTTTGACAGCATTCAACTTGAACTCATCCTCATTGACTCTCAGGGTTACTTCCCCTTTTTGTACATCAATGAGAGTTCGTCTAGTTGCTAGGAAAGGTCTTCCTAGAATGGGAGTTGCACTCTTGTGCTCCTCCATTTCCAGCACCACAAAGTCAGTTGGAAAGGCGAATGGCCCAACCTTGACAATCATATCCTCTATTATGCCTGATGGATATTTAATGGAGCCATCAGCAAGTTGGAGGCATATCCGGGTTGGTTTGACTTCTCCAGTTAACCCAAGCTTTCTGATAGTGGATGCAGGTATTAGATTGATGCTTGCTCCAATATCACATAGGGCTGTCTTGGTGCAAGCACCTTCTAATGTGCATGGTATCATAAAGCTTCCTGGATCTTGAAGCTTTTCTGGTAAGCTTTTCAGAATGACTGCACTGCATTCTTCAGTGAGAAACACTTTTTCAGTTTCTATCCAATCCTTCTTATGACTTAAGATTTCTTTCATGAACTTAGCATAAGAAGGTATTTGCTCAAGTGCCTCTGCAAACGGAATCTTTATTTCAAGAGTCCTTAGATAATCTGCAAAGCGGGCAAATTGCTTATCCTGTTCCGCTTGGCGGAGTTTTTGAGGATAAGGCATCTTGGCTTTATATTCTTCAACTTTTCAGAATGACTGCACTGCATTCTTCAGTGAGAAACACTTTTTCAGTTTCTATCCAATCCTTCTTATGACTTAAGATTTCTTTCATGAACTTAGCATAAGAAGGTATTTGCTCAAGTGCCTCTGCAAACGGAATCTTTATTTCACGAGTCCTTAGATAATCTGCAAAGCGGGCAAATTGCTTATCCTGTTCCGCTTGGCGGAGTTTTTGAGGATAAGGCATCTTGGCTTTATATTCTTCAACCTTAGATGCTGCAGGTTTATTCCTTACAGAAGTGGTTGAAGAAGCCTTGTTAGAGGGACTACTGTCAGCACCCTCAGGTGTCTGATCCTTCCTTGGCGTCTGAACGCCAGGAATGGGTGGAAATTGGGCGTTTAACGCCAACTTTTCCCCCTTTTCTGGCGTTTGAACGCCAGAACTGGGCAGGGAATGGGCGTTTAACGCCAGCTTTCCCCCCTTTTCTGGCGTTTGAACGCCAAAAGTGTTCCTCTCTGGGCTCTTACTGTCCTCAGAGGGATTTTGAACAGTGGTTTGGTTATCCTCTGTCACTTGTTCCTTATTTGGCTTTTTGCTGTTTTGAGCAGTGTTATTCAGTGTCTTCCCACTCCTCAGTTGAACTGCTTGACATTCCTCTGTTATTTGTTTAGAGATTTGCTGTTTTGCTTGATTCAACTGCAGTTCTATGTTCTTGTTAGCAACTTTAGTTTCATGGAGCATCTCTTTAAATTCTGCTAACTGTTCTGTCATCAGGAGCAATTGTTGATTAAGCTCAATCATCTGTTCTTGAGGATTAGGATCAGTGACTACTGTCATGACTTCCTCTTTTGGAGAGAACTCATTGCTAGAGTACAAATATTGATTTCTAGCAACAGTGTCTATAAGCTCTTGAGCCTCTTCAATTGTCTTCCTCATGTGTATAGATCTACCAGCTGAGTGGTCTAAAGACATTTGAGCTTTTTCTGTAAGCCCATAGTAGAAGATGTCTAACTGTACCCACTCTGAAAACATTTCAGAGGGGCATTTTCTTAGCATACCTCTAGACCTCTCCAAGGCATTATAAAGGGATTCATTATCCTCTTGTTTAAAGCCTTGGATGTCCAGCCTTAGCTGTGTCATCCTCTTTGGAGGGTAAAAATGATTCAGGAATTTGTCTGATAACTGTTTCCATGTCTTTATGCTTGCTGTAGGTTGGTTATTCAACCACCTTTTAGCTTGATCTTTTACAGCAAATGGAAACAGTAATAGTCTGTAGACATCCTGATCCACCTCTTTATCATGTACTGTGTCAGCAATTTGTAAGAATTGTGCCAGAAACTCAGTAGGCTCTTCCTGTGGAAGACCGGAATACTGGCAATTTTGCTGCACTATGATAATGAGTTGAGGATTTAGCTCAAAGCTGCTTGCTTTGATGGGAGGTGTACAGATGCTACTCCCATATGCAGCTGTAATGGGGTTAGCATAAGACCCCAGAGTCCTTCTGGACTGTTCAATTCCACTTAGGTCCATGATGGATAAAGGGAAATGATATGGATTCATAAGCAAAGTATATATTTTTTTTGAATTAACCGAAAAAAATAAAATAAAACAAAAGGAAAATAAAATAAACATTCGAAAATTAAAAGAAAATAAGATCAAAACAAATTGAAAACTGAATCAATTAGTTAATTAAAAAGATTTTGAGATTAGCAATTAGAAAGATATGATTGAAAAATTTTTGTGAAAAAGATTTGATTTTTGAAATGTGGAAAGAAAAAAACAACAAAATGACACCAAACTTAAAATTTTTAGAGAATTAAACACTAATTTTCGAAAATTTTAAGGGAAAAACACAAAGAGGACACCAAACTTAGAATTTTTACGGATCAAAAAGGGACTAAAAACATGCAAATTCGAAAATTGAAAGAAAAACAAAAGCATGCAATTGACACCAAACTTAAAATATGAAACTAGACTCAACTAAAAGACTCTAAACCAACAAAAATAAAACAGTCCTAATCTAAGCAACAAGATAAGCCGTCAGTTGTCCAAACTCGAACAATCCCCGGCAACGGCGCCAAAAACTTGGTGCACGAAATTGCAATCACACTTTTGCACTTCCGCACAACTAACCAGCAAGTGCACTGGGTTGTCCAAGTAATACCTTACGTGAGTAAGGGTCGATCCCACGGAGATTGGCGGTTTGAAGCAAGCTATGGTTATCTTATAAATCTTAGTCAGGATATCAGAGATTATCAGGATTGATTGTGAAAAGTAAAAGAACATGAAATAAGTACTTGTTTTGCAGTGATAGAGAATAGGTTGAGGTTTTGGAGATGCTCCATCTTCTGAATCTCTGCTTTCTGATGAGCGGATAATTTGTACGCTTTTTGGCATTGTTTTTAGTATGTTTTTAGTATGATCTAGTTAGTTTTTAGTATATTTTTATTAGTTTTTAGTTAAAATTCACTTTTCTGGACTTTACTATGAGTTTGTGTGTTTTTCTGTGATTTCAGGTATTTTCTGGCTGAAATTGAGGGACCTGAGCAAAAATCTGATTCAGAGACTAAAAAGGACTGCAGATGCTGTTGGATTCTGACCTCCCTGCACTCGAAGTGGATTTCCTGGTGCTATAGAAGCCCAATTGGCGCACTCTCAACGGCGTTGGAAAGTAGACATCCTGGGCTTTCCAGCAATATATGATAGTTTATACTTTGCCCAAGCTTTGATGGCCCAAACCGGCGTTCAAAGTCACCATCAGAAATCCCAGCGTTAAACGCTGGAACTGGCACCAAAATGGGAGTTAAACGCCCAAACTGGCATAAAAGCTGGCGTTTAACTCCAAGAGAAGTCTCTGCACGAAAATGCTTCATTGCTCAGCCCAAGCACACACCAAGTGGGCCCGGAAGTGGATTTTTATGTCATTTACTCATTTCTGTAAACCTTAGGCTACTAGTTTTCTATAAGTAGGACCTTTTACTATTGTATTTTAATCTTTTGATCACTTTAGATCTCTAGATCATCTTTGGACATCTAGTTCTTAGATCATTGGGAGGCTGGCCATTCGGCCATGCCTAGACCTTGTTCTTATGTATTTTCAACGGTGGAGCTTCTACACACCATAGATTAAGGTGTGGAGCTCTGCTGTACCTCGAGTATTAATGCAATTACTATTGTTCTTCCATTCAATTCCGCTTGTTCTTGTTCTAAGATATCACTTGTTCTTCAACTTGATGAATGTGATGATCCGTGACACTCATCATCATTCTCACCTATGAATGTGTGACTGACAACCACCTCCGTTCTACCTTCGTTTGGGTGAATATCTCTTGGATTCCTGATTGCACGATGCATGGTTGATCGCCTGACAACCGAGTGCTCGCCTGACAACCGAGCCAACCATTCCGTGAGATCAGAGTCTTCGTGGTATAGGCTAGAACTGATGGCGGCATTCAAGAGAATCCGGAAGGTCTAACCTTGTCTGTGGTATTCTGAGTAGGATTCAATGATTGAATGACTGTGACGTGCTTCAAACTCCTAGCAGGCGGGGCGTTAGTGACAGACGCAAAAGAATCGCTGGATTCTATTCTGGCCTGACCGAGAACCGACAGATGATTAGCCATGCTGTGACAGAGCATAGGAACATTTTCACTGAGAGGATGGGAGGTAGCCACTGAAAACGGTGAAACCCTACATAAGCTTGCCATGGAAAGGAGTAAGAAGGATTGGATGAAGACAGTAGGAAAGCAGAGAGACGGAAGGGAAGGCATCTTCATGCGCTTATCTGAAGTTCCTACCAATGAATTACATAAGTATCTCTATCTTTATCTTTATGTTCTTATGCGTTCATCACCATATCCATTTGAGTTTGCCTGACTAAGATTTACAAGATGACCATAGCTTGCTTCATACTAACAATCTCCGTGGGATCGACCCTTACTCGCGTAAGGTTTATTACTTGGACGACCCAGTGCACTTGCTGGTTAGTTGTGCGAAGTTGTGTAATGCCATGGTATTGAACACCAAGTTTTTGGGGTTCATGTCCGGGGATTATGAGAGTTGTGAAAAGTATTGTTCACAATTTTGCGCACCAAGTTTTTGGCGCCGTTGCCGGGGATTGTTCAGTTTGGACAACTGACGGTTCATCTTGTTGCTTAGATTAGGTATTTTTTCTTCAGAGTTCTTAAGAATGAATTCTAGTGTTTCAAGGTGATGCTCTTATCATCACCAAAGCTGATTGATCTTCATCAATTTAGCTCTTGAATGTAATGTTCTGCTGAAGCTTGGCTGACCGTGTCTAATTCCTTTAGACTGAAGCTTTAGACTAACATTGCATGATTCCTGGAATTCTCATTAATAATTTTGATACCTTTATTTTCTTTTTCACTTAATTTTCGAAAAATCAAAAAAAAATTACAAAATCATAAAATCCAAAAATATTTCTTGTTTGAGACTCTAGTCTCATTTTAAGTTTGGTGTCAATTGCATGCATTCATTCATGTGTCTTAGTGATCTTCAAGATGTTCTTGATGATTTCTTACTCTAATCTTTAAATTCTCTTGACTTGAGTGTTTTGTGTGTCTCATATGCATTCTCATTAGTGTCAGTAGTACACAAACTGCTAAGTTTGGTGTCTTGCATGCATTGTTTGATTTTAGTTGCATTTTGATTATTCCTTATTATTAAAAATCCAAAAATATTTTTAATTGGTGTCTTCTCAAGTCAATAATACAGAGAATTAAAGATTCAGAACATACAGCAGAGGAATTGCATAGAAAAAGCTGGGCGTTCAAAACGCCCAGTGAAGAAGGACAGACTGGCGTTTAAACGCCAGCCAGGGTACCTGGTTGGGCGTTTAACGCCCAAAAGGGTAGCATTTTGGGCGTTAAACGCCAGAATGTGCACCATTCTGGGCGTTTAACGCCAGGATGGCACAAGGGGGAAGATCCTGTTTTCAAATCAATTTTTTTCAGGTTTTCAAAATCTTTTTAAAATCAAATCTTTTTCAAACCAATTTTTCAATCAAATCTTTTTCAAAATCAATTTCTTTCCTTTTTCAAAGATACTTACTATCAATTAATGATTTGATTCAACATTTCAAGTATGTTGCCTTTTCTGTTGAGAAAGGTTTAATGTTTGAATCATATCTTTTCTTGTTGGTCAAGGTTTTTAATTTTCAAAATCGAATCTTTTTAAAATGTTTTTCAAATCATATCTTCTCAATCACATTTTTTAAAACCAATCATATCTTCTTAACCACATCTTTTTCAAAATAGTTTTCAATCAAATCTTTTTGATTTCTAATTTCAAAATCTTTTTCAAAAATCACTTTATTTCTTTCCCACTTTCATTTTCGAAAATTAAGTAATGTTTTTCAAAAATGTTTTCAAAATTTTTTACTTAATTTTCGAAAATTACTTCCCTCCTTCTCATATCCTTCTATTTATGGACTGACACTATCCCTTAATGCAAAATTCGAACTCCATCTTCTTTGATAAGTTCGAATTTCCTACTTCTGTCTTCTACTCTTCTTTTCCTCTAACACTTCAAGGAATCTCTATACTGTGACATAGAGGATTCCACATTTTCTTGTTCTCTTCTCTCTCATATGAGCAGGAGCAAACACAAAGGCATTCTTGTTGAGGCTGATCCTGAACCTAAAAGGACCTTGAAGAGAAAGCTAAGAGAAGCCAAAGCACAACTCTCTTTAGAGGACCTGACCGAATTCTTCAAAGGAGAAGAACAGATGGCAGCCGAAAACAACAATGCCAACAATGCAAGGAAGGTGCTGGGTGACTTTACTGCACCTACTCCCGACTTTTATGGGAGAAGCATCTCTATCCCTGCCATTAGAGCAAACAACTTTGAGCTTAAGCCTCAACTAGTTTCTCTAATGCAACAGAATTGCAAGTTCCATGGACTTCCATTGGAAGATCCTCATTAGTTTTTAGCTGAATTCTTGCAAATCTATGACACAGTCAAGACTAATGGGGTTGACCCTGAGGTCTACAGACTTATGCTATTCCCTTTTGCTGTAAGAGACAGAGCTAGGATATGGTTGGACTCTCAACCTAAAGAAAGCCTGGACTCTTGGGAAAAGCTAGTCAATGCCTTCTTGGCAAAGTTCTTTCCACCTCAAAAATTGAGTAAGCTTAGAGTGGAAGTCCAAACCTTCAGACAAAAGGAAGGAGAATCCCTCTATGAAGCTTGGGAAAGATACAAACAATTAATCAGAAAGTGTCCCTCTGACATGCTTTCTGAATGGAGCATCATAGGTATTTTCTATGATGGTCTCTCTGAACTGTCCAAGATGTCTTTGGATAGCTCTGCTGGAGGATCTCTTCATCTGAAGAAGACGCCTACTGAAGCTCAAGAGCTAATTGAAATGGTTGCAAATAACCAATTCATGTACACTTCTGAAAGAAATCCTGTGAACAATGGGACTAGTCAGAAGAAAGGAGTTCTTGAGATTGACACTCTGAATGCCATATTGGCTCAAAACAAAATATTGACTCAACAAGTCAACATGATTTCTCAAAGTCTGTCTGGAATGCAAAATGCACCAAGCAGTACTAAGGAGGCTTCATCTGAGGAAGAAGCTTATGATCCTGAGAACCCTTCAATGGAAGAGGTGAACTACATGGGAGAATCCTATGGAAACACCTATAATCCATCATGGAGAAATCATCCAAATTTTTCATGGAAGGATCAACAGAGACCCCAACAAGGTTTCAACAATAATAATGGTGGAAGAAACAGGTTTAGCAATAGCAAGCCTTTTCCATCATCTTCTCAGCAACAGACAGAGAGTTCTAAGAAGAATAACTCTGACTTAGCAACCATGGTCTCTGATCTAATCAAAACCACTCAAAGTTTCATGACTGAAACAAGGTCCTCCATTAGAAACTTGGAGGCACAAGTGGGACAGCTGAGCAAGAAAATTACTGAACTCCCTCCTAGTACTCTTCCAAGCAATACAGAAGAGAATCCAAAAGGAGAGTGCAAGGCCATTAACATGGCCGAATTTTGGGAGGGAGAAGAGGCAGTGAACGCCACTGAGGAAGGCCTCACTGGGCGTCCACTGGCCTCCAATGAGTTCCCCAATGAGGAACCATGGGAATCTGAGGCTCAAATTGAGACCATAGAGATTCCACTGGACTTACTTCTGCCATTCATGAGCTCTGATGAGTATTCTTCCTCTGAAGAGGATGAGTATGTCACTGAAGAGCAAGTTGCTAAATACCTTGGAGCAATCATGAAGCTAAATGACAAGTTATTTGGAAATGAGACTTGGGAGGATGAACCCCCTTTGCTCACCAAAGAACTGGATGACTTGTCTAGGCAGAAACTGCCTCAAAAGAGACAGGATCCTGGGAAGTTTTCAATACCTTGTACCATAGGCACCATGACCTTCAAGAAGGCCTTGTGTGACTTAGGGTCAAGTGTAAACCTCATGCCTCTCTTTGTAATGGAGAAGTTAGGAATTTCTGAGGTGCAAGCAGCAAAAATCTCACTAGAGATGGCAGACAACGCAAGAAAACAAGCCCATGGACTTGTAGAGGATGTTCTGGTAAAAGTTGAAGACCATTACATCCCTACTGATTTCATAGTCCTAGAGACTGGGAAGTGCATGGATGAATCCATCATCCTTGGCAGACCCTTCCTAGCCACAGCAAAGGCTGTGATTGATGTTGATAGAGGAGAGTTGATCATTCAAGTGAATGAAGAATCCTTGGTGTTTAAGGCCCAAGGATATCCCTCTGTCATCATGGAGAGGAAGCATGAAGAGCTTCTTTCAAAACAGAGCCAAACAGAGCCCCCACAGTCAAACTCTAAGTTTGGTGTTGGGAGGCCACAACCAACTTCTAAGTTTGGTGTTGAACCCCCACATTCAAACTCTAAGTTTGGTGTTGGGAGGTTCCAACATGGCTCTGAATATCTGTGAGGCTCCATGAGAGTCCTCTGTCAAGCTACTGACATTAAAGAAGCGCTTGTTGGGAGGCAACCCAATGTTATATTTTATATATTTTCTTTTGTTATTTTATCTTCTTTTGTAGGTTGATGATCATGAGAAGTCACAAAATCAATGAAAAAAGCAAAAACAGAATGAAAAACAGGAAGGAAAACAGCACACCCTGGAGGACGCACCCACTGGCATTTAAACGCCAGTGAGGTTAGCTGTTGGGCGTTTAACGCCCAGTCTGGCACCATTTTGGGCGTTTAACGCCAGAAAGGGGCACCAGACTGGCGTTAAACGCCAGAAAAGGGCAAGAAGCTGGCGTTAAACGCCAGAAATGGGCACCAGCCCGGCGTTTAACGCCAGAATTGGCACAAAACGAGATTTTGCTTGCCATTTGGTGCAGGGATGACTTTTCCTTGACACCTCAGGATCTGTGGACCCCACAGGATCCCCACCTACCCTACCACCCTCTCTCTCTTCTTCACCCATTCACCAATCACCTCAACACCTCTTCCCCAAAAACCCTTCACCTATCAAATCCCATCTTTCTCTTCACCACTCACATCCATCCTCCATAAAACCCCACCTACCTCACCATTCAAATTCAAACCACTTTCCCACCCAAACCCACCCTCAAGTGACCGAAACCTACCCTTCCCCTCTCCTATTTAAACCCTCCTTCACTCCTTCATCTTCACACACCATACACACCACTTCTCCCCTTTGGCCGAAAACAAAAGCCATTCCCTTTCCCCTCATTTCTTCTTCTTCTACTCTCTTCTTTCTTCTTTTGCTCGAGGACGAGCAAACCTTTTAAGTTTGGTGTGGTAAAGCATTGCTTTTTGTTTTTCCATAACCATTTATGGCATCCAAGGCCGGAGAAATCTCTAGAAAGAGGAAAGGGAAGGCAAAAGCTTCCACCTTCGAGTCATGGGAGATGGAAAGATTCATCTCAAGGGTGCATCAAGACCACTTCTATGAAGTTGTGGCCTTGAAGAAGGTGATCCCCGAGGTCCCTTTTTCACTCAAAAAGAGTGAATATCCGGAGATCCAACATGAGATCCGAAAAAGAGGTTGGGAAGTTCTTACCAACCCCATTCAACAAGTCGGAATCTTGATGGTTCAAGAGTTCTATGCCAATGCATGGATCACCAAGAACCATGATCAAAGTGTGAACCCGGATCCAAAGAATTATCTTACTATGGTTCGGGGGAAATACCTGGATTTTAGTCCGGAAAGTGTAAGGTTGGCATTCAACTTGCCTATGATGCAAGGAGATGAACACCCTTACACTAGAAGGGTCAACTTTGATCAAAGGTTGGACCAAGTCCTCACAGTCATATGTGAAGAGGGCGCCCAATGGAAGAGAGATTCAAGAGGGAAGCCGGTTCAATTGAGAAGGCATGACCTCAAACCCGTGGCTAGAGGATGGTTGGAGTTTATCCAACGCTCAATCATTCCCACTAGCAACCGGTCCGAAGTTACCATAGACCGGGCTATCATGATTCATAGCATCATGATTGGAGAAGGAATAGAAGTTCATGAGGTTATAGCTCAAGAACTTTATAAGGTGGCGGACAAGTCCTCTACCTTGGCAAGGTTAGCCTTTCCTCATCTCATTTGTCACCTCTGTTATTCAGTTGGAGTTGACATAGAGGGAGACACCCCTATTGATGAGGACAAGCCCATCACTAAGAAGAGGATGGAGCACACAAGAGACCCCACTCATCATGAGATCCCTGAGATTCCTCAAGGGATGCACTTTCCTCCACAAAACTATTGGGAGCAACTAAACACCTCCCTAGGAGAATTGCGTTCCAACATGGGACAAGGGTGGAGCATCAAGAACACTCCATCACCCTCCATGAAATTAGAGAAGATCAAAGAATCATGAGGGAGGAGCAACAAAGACAAGGAAGAGACATTGAGGAGCTCAAGCACTCCATAGGATCTTCAAGAGGAAGAAAGAGCCCCCCTCACTAAGGTGGACCCGTTCTTTGATTTCCTTGTTCTTTATTCTTCTGTTTTTCGAAAATTATGCTTATGTTTATCTATGTTTGTGTCTTGTGATCATTAGTGTCTTAGTGTCTATGCCTTAAAGTTATGATTGTCCTATGAATCCATCACCTCTCTTAAATAAAAACGTGCTTAAATTGAAAAAGAAAAGAATTGCATGAATTTTGAATTTTATAACAGTTTAATTATTTTGATGTGGTGGCAATATTTTTGTTTTCTGAATGTATGCTTAAACAGTGCATATGTATCTTGAATTTGTGGTTCATGAATGTTGGCTCTTGAAAGAATGATGAAAAAGGAGACATGTTACTGAGGATCTGAAAAATCATTACAATGATTCTTGAAGCAAGAAAAAGCAAAAAAAAAAATCGAAAAAAAGAGAAAAAGAAAAGAAAACGAAAAAAAAGAGAGAAAAGAAAGAAATAAAGTTGTGATCCAAGGCAAAAAGAGTGTGCTTAAGAACCCTGGACACCTCTAATTGGGGACTTTAGCAAAGCTGAGTCACAATCTGAAAAGGTTCACCCAATTATGTGTCTGTGGCATGTATGTATCCGGTGGTAATACTGGAAGACAGAGTGCTTTGGGCCACAGCCAAGACTCAATAAGTAGCTATGTTCAAGAATCATCATACTCTACTAGGAGAATCAATAACACTATCTGGATTCTAAGTTCCTAAAGAAGCCAATCATTCTGAATTTCAAAGGATAGAGTGAGATGCCAAAACTATTCAGAGGCAAAAAGCTAAAAGCCCCGCTCATCTGATTAATACTGATCTTCACAGATGTTTTTGGGATTCATTGCATATTCTCTTCTTTTTATCTTATTTGATTTTCAGTTGCTTGAGGACAAGCAACAATTTAAGTTTGGTGTTGTGATGAGCGAATAATTTGTACGCTTTTTGGCATTGTTTTTAGTATGTTTTTAGTATGATCTAGTTAGTTTTTAGTATATTTTTATTAGTTTTTAGTTAAAATTCACTTTTCTGGACTTTACTATGAGTTTGTGTATTTTTCTGTGATTTCAGGTATTTTCTGGCTGAAATTGAGGGACCTGAGCAAAAATCTGATTCAGAGACTAAAAAGGACTGCAGATGCTGTTGGATTCTGACCTCCCTGCACTCGAAGTGGATTTTCTGGAGCTACAGAAGCACAATTGGCGCGCTCTCAACGGCGTTGGAAAGTAGACATCCTGGGCTTTCCAGCAATATATGATAGTCCATACTTTGCCCAAGATTTGATGGCCCAAACCGGCGTTTAAAGTCACCCTCAGAAATCCCAGCGTTAAACGCTGGAACTGGCACCAAAATGGGAGTTAAACGCCCAAACTGGCATAAAAGCTGGCGTTTAACTCCAAGAGAAGTCTCTGCACGAAAATGCTTCATTGCTCAGCCCAAGCACACACCAAGTGGGCCCGGAAGTGGATTTTTATGTCATTTACTCATTTCTGTAAACCTTAGGCTACTAGTTTTCTATAAGTAGGACCTTTTACTATTGTATTTTAATCTTTTGATCACTTTAGATCTCTAGATCATCTTTGGACATCTAGTTCTTAGATCATTGGGAGGCTGGCCATTCGGCCATGCCTAGACCTTGTTCTTATGTATTTTCAACGGTGGAGCTTCTACACACCATAGATTAAGGTGTGGAGCTCTGCTGTACCTCGAGTATTAATGCAATTACTATTGTTCTTCCATTCAATTCCGCTTGTTCTTGTTCTAAGATATCACTTGTTCTTCAACTTGATGAATGTGATGATCCGTGACACTCATCATCATTCTCACCTATGAACGTGTGACTGACAACCACCTCCGTTCTACCTTCGATTGGGTGAATATCTCTTGGATTCCTGATTGCACGATGCATGGTTGATCGCCTGACAACCGAGTGCTCGCCTGACAACCGAGCCAACCATTCCGTGAGATCAGAGTCTTCGTGGTATAGGCTAGAACTGATGGCGGTGATGGTGTTTTTGCGGAAAACGAATTTTCCAACACACAATTCCAACCGGCAAGTATACCGGGTCGCATCAAGTAGTAATAACTCACTTAGAGTGAGGTCGATCCCACAGGGATTGATGGATCAAGCAATTTTAGTGGGTGATTAGTTTAGTCAAGCTAACATTGAAGTGGAATTGAGTGAAATAGTAGCCAACAGAAAGTAAATTGACAAGAATTGTAAATGACAGAATGTAAATTGGCAGGAAACTTAAAGAGCAAGAAAGTAAAATAGCTGAAACTTAAATTGCAAGAAAAGTAAATTGCATGAAAAGAAAAGGGGGATTGGGTGCTGGAAATTAAAGAGAGCAGTAAAGCAAAGCGCAGAACAATTGCAGGGAGATTAAATTGCTTAAAATTAAATTGGAAGCAATAGGAACAGAAAGGTAAAAATGCAGATGAAATAACAGCAGAGAAATAAATCAGCAAGAAAGCTCAATTCAAATATGAAATCTAAAAAGACAAGTGAGGATCTCAGGGAATCAATGAGACTAGAAAACAAGTCTAGATCTCAATTCCTTCCTTGACCCAACAGAGAAGCAATTTGAAAAAGAAAATGAGATGGAAGCAGTAAAGAAAACTCAGATTCAATGCAGAAGAAGAACAAAGAGATTTCAGATCAAGTGAAACAGAATTCCTTCAATTCTTGATCCAAAATTCAAACAGAAATGAAAACTAAGACGAGAGAACTCTCAATTCCTAATACTCCCTAGTGTGCTAGCCTCCTCTACAAAGATGGAAATGATGCCTTATATAGGCTTTACAAAATGAAAAATGAAAATGAAATTAAAATAAATTACAAAAATGAAAATCCTAATTTAAGTGATCCATGTGCCTTTGAGTGATGATGTGGGCTTAGCTTGCTTTGGATTTGAGGAGAAATGGGTTTGGTTGGCCTTGATTCAATTTGGTGAGGAATTGAATTAAATTGAATTTTGGCTGATTTTTGGCCCATGACACTCCCAGGATGCTGCCCTGCCCTCGCGGAGGGCAGGGCAGAGTTTTTTGGTGCGCCAGAATGGTGCTGCTGGTGCTGCCGGGTGATGCCTGTGTGCCCAGAATGGTGCGCCAGAATGTGTGTGCATCACCAAAATGCTGCCCTGCCCTCGCGGAGGGCAGGGCAGTGTTTCCAAAAGATGAAGCTCCGCGTTCGAGACTTGGTGGATGCACACGCTACTTCTTTTCCTTGGTTTATTTTTGCTTATTTTTGGCCCTTAAAGATGCCTTTCGTTCCTGCCTCAATTGAACGCCAAATATGGATTTCTATATATCGTTGGAAAGCTCTGAATGTCAGCTTTCCAACGCAACTAGAAGTACATCAATCGGACATCTGTAACTCAAGTTATAGCCCTTTGAAGTAGGCATGGTCATGCTGTGAGCGGCAAGATTTGAACTTAGCGAAAATTCTTGCTTCCAACCATACTTTGCATCACGATTCTGCCCTGCCCTTGGCAAGAGCAGGGCAGTGTGCGTGCTGGCTGCTTCCTTCCTTGATTTGGTCATGGGCCACGCTTTTAAAAGCGTGGCCTAAGGCTCCAAAGTGTACCCCAACTTCAAAGTGTACCCCAAAGCTCTTTTTTTTCCTTTTTTTGTGCTTCTTTGCTTCTTTTTCTTCTTATTTTCTACAAGATTTATAAAATTAAAATATCAAGAAAATATATCATTTAAGTACAAAAGCATTCAATATTTAAGCACAATTCATCAATTTCTTGTATGAAAAAGCATAGAAAAATAGGTATATGATGACATGTCATCAGGCGGCATTAAAGAGAATCCGGAAGGTCTAACCTTGTCTGTGGTATTCTGAGTAGGATTCAATGATTGAATGACTGTGACTGATGACAAGTCATCATATACCCATTTTTCAAGCTAATTTCACTTGTTTAGCTAGCATTTATGCACTTTCTTGCATCCTAAGTAAGTGATTTGGAGTGAAAATGCATAACTTCTCTAAATCAAGCAACCACCATGAAATTTATGTTAAATCATGAGGTTTAAGCTAATTTTAATTGCATTTTAATTGATTTATAAGCCTCTTGAATTTAGTGATACTTTGAGTGGTTGTTTGGTTTATTTTAGGTGAAGAAAAGAAAAGAAAAGGAAAGCGTGGCCAAAGAGGAGAGAAGCATGCCGCAACTAATGAGGGAAGCAACCTTGCCCTCCACAAGGGCAGACTGCCCTCTAGGAGGGCAGCATTAAGTGACCAAGCAAGCTTAGGCAACTCTGCCCTGCCCACTCCAAGGGCAGAGCACAAAATGATGCCTTGGAACCAAGAGAAGCAAACTCTGCCCTGCCCTTGTGGAGGGCAGAATCGGGCTCCATGAGGAAGAAAATCAAGAAGAAAATATCAACTATGCATGCTACAAGGCTCGAGCAAGGGACCATGAGGAAGCCAAAGACTAAGGGTGACTAGCGTTCCAAAAAGCCAAGAGAAAAAGAAGCGTGTTTGCATCGGCCCAGGTTCGAACACGGGCGTGCAATATGGCAACCCTGCCCTGCCCTTGGCGCGGGCAGGGCAGCTTTTGAATTGGCGCATCACACACAAGACCTTGGTGCACCATTTCTCAACCTGGCGCACCAATTTCCTCGTCCTGGCAGCATTGGCGCGCGCGTTCCTTCCCTGGCGCACCAACCCGTTCCTGCCCTGCCCTTGGCGCGGGCAGGGCAGCGTCCAGCACCATCCGCACGCCCAAACGCCCCCTGGCAGCACCATCCGCACGCACAACGCTCCCTGGCGCACCAAACTTTCCCGCCCTGCCCTTGGCGCGGGCAGGGCAGCCTCTGGCGCACCAACCTCGTGCCAGACTCGCACCAGGACGCGCCAGAATCACAACACGCCGCACCAACTCGCACATGGCCGCACCAAATCCATGCACCAAGCATCAATTTTCTGCCCTGCCCTCCACAAGGGCAGGGCAGCCTCCTGGGAGTGGTTTTTGGGCCAAAATTCAAATTAAAAATTCATTTTAATTCATTTCTTCACCAATCCAAAAGCCCATCCAAATCCCATTATCCAAGAATAGAAAGTGTATAAATAGGACTTAGTTTGATGTAATTAGGACTTTTTTAGCTACCTTTACTTTGAGCTTTGAATTTTTACTCTTATTTTTGAGAGCTTTTGAATTTCCTTTGTCTTTGAACTTTCTTGAGAGGTTTGTCCGAGAACTAAGAGGATCAAGGGAGAATTGGCTGATCTCCTTCCTCAATTCCCTTGGGCAATTCTACTCTTCTGTTTTCTGAGTATTGGGTGTGTGAAATTGGGGAAATTCTGTCCCAATTCCCATTCAAGCTCTTTGCACTTTATTTTCTGTATAATTGAATTCCAAATCTGTTCTTCTACTGCTTCATCTTAAATTTTCTGTTAATTGCTTAGTTAATTCAGATCGGGGAAGGAAATTGGGTTTTAGGCTCTGCTACCTAAGCCCTTGGAATCCTGAGATCACAATTTCACTTTTGGTTCTTCTGTGAACCTCTGCTACATTTCACTTAAATTTTGTTTGAACGCTCCTTGTTCCTGATTTGAATTCTGCTCAATCTCTTGCTGCAATTTACTTCTGCTTTGTTTAGATCTTGCAATCCCATTCCTGAATTCCCTTTTATATTCAAGTCATTTATCTTTCTTGCCCTTTAAGTTACTACAATTTAAGTTTCTTGCACCTTAAGTTTCAGTCATTTACTTTCTTGCTCTTTAAGATTCTGCACATTTACAATTCTGTTCTTCAATTTACTGCACTTTTCCCTTCCCCCTTTACATTTAATGTCATTTACTTTCTGTTAAACACAAATCACTCAACCAAAACTTGATTCGCTTGACTAAATCAACCACTAAACTAAAATTGCTCAATCCTTCAATCCCTGTGGGATCGACCTTACTCATGTGAGTTATTATTACTTGATGCGACCCGGTACACTTGCCGGTGAGTTTTGTGTTGGATCGTTTTCCACACATCAGTGACGTGCTTCAAACTCCTAGCAGGCGGGGCGTTAGTGACAGACGCAAAAGAATCACTGGATTCTATTCCGGCCTGACCGAGAACCGACAGATGATTAGCCATGCTGTGACAGAGCATAGGAACATTTTCACTGAGAGGATGGGAGGTAGCCACTGACAACGGTGAAACCCTTGCATAAGCTTGCCATGGAAAAGAGTAAGAAGGATTGGATGAAGACAGTAGGAAAGCAGAGAGACGGAAGGGAAGGCATCTTCATGCGCTTATCTGAAGTTCCTACCAATGAATTACATAAGTATCTCTATCTTTACCTTTATGTTTTTATGCGTTCATCACCATATCCATTTGAGTTTGCCTGACTAAGATTTACAAGATGACCATAGCTTGCTTCATACTAACAATCTCCGTGGGATCGACCCTTACTCGCGTAAGGTTTATTACTTGGACGACCCAGTGCACTTGCTGGTTAGTTGTGCAAAGTTGTGTTAATGCCATGGTATTGAACACCAAGTTTTTGGGGTTCATGACCAGGGATTATGAGAGTTGTGAAAAGTATTGTTCACAATTTCGCGCACCAGTAGCTCTCTTCTGATCCATTCCCTTCTTCATTGCTCACCAAGGGCATGGGAGGTTGTGCACATTCTTCTATAATTTCAACTTCATGTCCAATGGGAGAGGATTCAATTGTAGATAGAAATTCATCTAGGATTGAATCCATCTCTTGGTAAACCTCATCCAAGTCTCCAATGATGATATGCCTTGGAGGTTGCGCACCCTCCTCAACATCAATATCAAGCTTCTTGGAAGAGTGCTCCATGATGCTACATTCCCATAGACTTTCAACATCTCCTAAATCTTCGACCACTTCTTCCTTTTTTTCAACAATCATGGCTTCCTCTAGTTGCTCCAATACAAAAATTTGATCCATCCTTCTTCACCGGATTTTCCAATTTCTTCTCCATGCTTTGCTCTTCTGTTGGTTTCTCACATGTATCTACGGAAGTACCTCGAGTATTCAAGCATTGGTAGGCTAGAACATGCACCACTTTGGTCAAATTAGTCACAAACTCTAGTGTATCCCATTGTATATCCGCTTGTCCATGAAGTATTAAAGCTAGAGAGTCATCTATTAGGGCTTGGGTTGGATAGGAAGGTTCATTATTTTGGAGAAAGGGTTCATAGTAGGAAGGTGGTTCTTCTTGGTGATGGTATGGAGATGATGTGTATTGAGGTGGTTCTTGGTAATAATCATTATAGGGTTCTGGTGGTTCTAAGGGTTCTTGCTCATAATGGTCATCAGAATATGATATGGGTGATTGGTCATATGATAGATATGGATCATAGGAAGGTGTTTGGTAATGAAAGGCTTGTTAGAATGGTTGAGGTTCATGCTGAGGATAGGATTCATAGGCATATGATGGTGGTTGTTGATTTTCGCAAAAGGTTTCACCATAGCCATTGAATTGACATGTATTAGAATGGTGATTATACCTATAAGTATCCAGAGGTTGTTGCCAATAGGAGTGATCAATTCCTTGAGGCTCCTCCCATCTTTGTTGATTCCATCCATAACGAGTATCATCATTGAAATTCACATCTCCTACAACACAATTAGAACCAAACTCATAGCCAAAGTGAGAATTCATGATAGCAAAAACAAAAATAAAAGGTATAAAGACAAGGAGATAAAATCTAGCTACTAAATCAAACAAGCAACTTATTCACAATATTCACATATATACAATAACCAATAACCTAACACCATTGCAATTCCCCGGCAACGGCACCATTTTGATGATTGGATTTTTGTACTCAACTCTTACTCTTGAATAGCTTAACTAAGTTACCGTGCTAACTAAAGTTGTTCAATCTATCAATCCTCATGGGATCGATGTCACTCTCTGTGAGTTTTTACTTCATGATAACTCGGTATACTTGCTGAAAGAGTTATTATAATCATATGGTAATTTTAACTCATCAAGTTTATGGCGCCATTGCCAGGGATTGATTCTAAATTGACAATGATTAAGTTGATGGGTACTGCGTTTAAGCATTTTCTTTATTTTGTTAACCAATCTAATTTTAGTTCTTCATTTTTTATTTCTTCTAGCACTTGAATTTTCAATTGTTCATTGTATATACTGGCATTTTAACTGAGGCACACTAACTATTTGATGCTTTGCATCAACCAAGATTGACTCACCCACCCTTTTAATAAGAGGGTGTTCAGTTTTGGTCTGGATTATGTCTGTGTTATGTTTGATAGGCAGGAGAGGAGCTGTAACCTCTTATGATTCTGAACCGAAAAGGACATTATTAAGGGTGAAAAGAGAGGCAGTGGGAAGAGGAAAAAGGGTAGTTGGTGAAGAAGAGGAAGATGAGAATCCAAACTAAAACATGGAGGGTAAAGCACACAATCATCAAGAAAGAACAGTGCTAGGCTCTTTTATCAAACCCAACCCTGTAAATTATGGGAGCAGCATCTTAGACCCACCATACATGCCAACAACTTTGAGCTCAAATCACAGCTAATCACCCTTGTTCAGAATAGCTGCTCATTTGGAGGAAATGCTAAAGAAGATCCAAATCAACATCTGTCTACCTTCCTGAGAATCTGTGACACTGTGAAAGCCAATGGCGATCACCCTGACACTTATAGACTACTTCTGTTCCCTCTTTTCTCTTAGGGATAAAGCATACAAGTGGCTCGAATCCTTCCCGAAAGAGAGTTTGACAACTTGGGAGGAAGTGGTGAATAAGTTCCTGGAAAAATTCTACCCTTACCAAAGAATTATCAAGTTAAGGACTGAGGTAGAAACGTTCAGACAACAAGATGGAGAGACTCTCTATGAAGTTTGGGAGAGGTACAAAGAGCTGACAAGGAGATGCCTTCTAGATATGTTTAATGAGTGGGTGCAGTTGCACATTTTCTGTGAAGGACTGTCCCAAGAGGCAAAGAAGGCCTTAGGTCACTCTTTAGGAGGTTCCCTTAATTCCAAAAAGACCATTGAAGAGGCCATAGACATTATAGATAATGTGGCCAATAATGGGTACTTTTATGCATCTAGTAGGAACCTAAGAAGGGGAGTAATGGAGCTAAACCAGATGGATGCTCTGCTTGCTCCAAACAAAGTGATCACAGCCTAACTGGCAGCTCTTACCTAGCAAATAGAGAAAAATCAGGCCTCAGCAATCAACACTCAAGCACTAGTACAAGAAAGGACTAGTCTAGAAGATGAATATGATTGGGAGCAAGCTAATTATGTGAACAATCCACCTAGACAACCATATGATCCCCATGCTAAAACCTACAATCCAGGTTGAAAAAGCCACCCAAAATTTGGATGGGGAAACCAGCAACACTAAGCCCAAGACCACAAGCCATACCACTCTAACCAACATAACAATCCCAACCATCAATCAAATAATCATAGATCTTACCACAACTCACATAATGCCCCTTCCAACCCAATCACCAATCACACAACAACCATCTTCAAAACCCAACCAATCATAATATGTCATCTTCAACTTCACAACCATGTGATGACAGTGATAAATTTGCAAGGTTAGAGGCCATACTTGCAAAGATGGTAGAAGAAGCAGCAATGACAAAAGCACAAATTGACAAGAAGTTGGAGACCTACCAAGAAGTAGTCAGATCCAACTTAAACAACCAAGGAGTAGCAATCACAAAATTAGAAGCACAATTTGGATATATATCCAAGCAATTACCATGTCTACAAATGCATTTCCTAGTGATACCATGACCAATCCAAAGGGGGAATGCAAGGCCATCACATTAAGAAGTGGAAAGGTGGTGAAATAGGGATCTCCAAGCCACAACTTACAAGAAGAAGAGGTTGACAAGAACTCAGAAATCAAAGAGGAAGAAGAGATACATACATACTAGTTTTCTTCATTCTTCTTCTATCTTTTCTCTTGATTTTACTTGAAAGCTTTCGATCTTCATCCCATTGGGTAGTTATCTTGGAAAAGAAACTATTCAAACTTGGATCCCTTCTGAACCTTGAAAGAGGAATGAAG
This sequence comes from Arachis hypogaea, assembly GCF_003086295.3. Classification (NCBI taxonomy): domain Eukaryota; kingdom Viridiplantae; phylum Streptophyta; class Magnoliopsida; order Fabales; family Fabaceae; genus Arachis; species Arachis hypogaea. The sequence goes on from NC_092040.1 coordinate 62,473,542, forward strand.
AGATCAAGCTAGAAATGCTTTCTCATGCTGGACCAAATTGGGTTTGGATGGATATGTGACTATAATCCTCTCAAAACTTGATTTGGGAAATGCATGTGGTATAATCAGTGACCACACTTCATCTCTTCTCATGAGCAATTGACCAAGGAATTGGCTATTGATCAAGATTTGAGAGATTGAATTGCAAGAAATTGTAATTCAATCAATTAAGATTGCCAAGGAGATCAATGAATGCATTGATTGAGGAAGAGATGAAAATGAACTTGATTCGGAGAATTGCAACATCTCCTGTGCCCAATGAACTCCCCAATTCTGATCTCACCCATTCTCTTTAATTTCTGCGTTTATTTTCATGAGCAAACACCCCATTCCCATTTACAATTCTGCAATTTAATTGCAGTCATTTACTTCCAGTTCTTTAATTCTAGCATTTACTTTTCCGTCATTTACATTCCCGCCATTTTATTTCCTGCAACTCTCAACCCAAATTCTGAATTCGCTCAACAAGAACAATCTTCTAATCAAAGTTGCTTGATCAATCAATCCCTGTGGGATTCGACCTCACTCTATTGTGAGTTTTTACTTGACGACAAAATTTGGTACACTTGCCGAAGGAAATTTGTTGAGAGACAATTTCCACCTGCATCAAGTTTATGGCGCCGTTGCTGGGGATTGATTGTGCATCAACAATTATTAGATTGGAAGATCACTAGATTGAGCATTTTTGTTTTGTTGAATTAACTTTCTATTTGTGTAATTTACTTTCTGTCTTAGTTAACTTCTTCCCTTTCCCTCTCTACTTTTTCGTTTCTCTGTTATTTAGAATTCAGTTTACTAACCCACTAACTGTTTGATATATTGCTTCACTCACAACTAACAGTAATTTTGACAACAATACTATCTGCACATAGTTTTTCCTTGCTGGTACTTGTGGGTTGTATGACAGGGAGAAGAAGTGGGGCTTCAACTTCTTTCGATTCTGAACCAGAGAGGACCCTCCTTAGATTAAGGAGGGAAGCAAGAGGGAAACGTGCAATCAGTGCTGAAGAGGAGGAGGAACACTTTGAACTAAACATGGAAGGCAACATAGAAAACCAACATGAAGAAGAGGCTAATAACCATGAGGGAGGAGTTAGAGCAAATCATGTTGGGGAGGATAGAAGAGAGTTAAGCTCTTATATCAATCCCAACCCAGGCAACTGTGGGAGCAGAATTCAGAAGCCCACCATACACGCCAACAATTTCGAGCTAAAACCTCAGCTCATCACTCTTGTGCAGAATAATTGCTCATTTGGAGGAGGTGCTCAAGAAGATCTGAATCAACACTTGACCATCTTCTTGAGGATTTGTGACACAGTGAAGTCCAATGGAGTCCACCAGGATGTCTATAGGCTGCTCTTGTTCCCTTTCTCACTCAGGGACAAGGTATTCAAATGGCTCGAATCCTTCCCAAAAGAAAGCCTGACAAATTGGGAGGAGGTAGTGAATAAGTTTTTGGCAAGATTTTACCCCCCGCAAAGGATCAATAGGTTAAGAACTGAAGTACAAATATTCAGATAGCAAGATAGGGAGACACTTTATGAAGCTTGGGAAAGGTTCAAAGACATAACAAGAAGGTGTCCACCAAATATGTTTAATGAATGGGTGCAGTTGCATATCTTCTATGAAGGCTTGTCATATGAATCAAAGAAGGCAATAGATCATTCCTCTGGAGGATCCTTGAACAAGAAGAAGACCATTGAAGAAGCCATAGATGTCATTGAAACTGTAGCTGAGAATGACTACTTCTATGCTTTCGAAAGAAAGAACACTAAGGGAGTAATGGAGCTAAACAATGTGGATACTCTGCTGGCTCAGAACAAGCTCATTACCAAGCAGTTAGCTAACCTCACCAAGAAGATGGAGAGGAACCAAGTGGCAGCAATCACCACCTTATCAACAACCCAAGAAGAAGTTGAAGAAGAGGACCTTGAGCAAGCCAACTACATTGGGAATTCACCTAGACAGAACCATGATCCATACTCCAAGATATACAACTCTGGATGGAGGAACCACCCAAACTTTGGGTGGGGGAATCAGCAAGAGCAAAGCCAAGACCAGAGACGTTACAACTCCAACAACAATGCAGCTCATCAACAATTCACACAGAGGACATATCAACACCCCCACAACAACACCTCTCATCCTTCCACCTCTAATCTCAATTTACCATCAATTGATGACAGACTCTCTAAGCTTGAAACCTTTTGAAGGAGTATACAAGAACGTCAGAAACAGTAAGGTATTTCGAGAGGAAGTGCAGTCAAACATGCAGAATCAAAATGCTGCCATCAAGAAACTGGAGACACAAATTGGTTATCTTTTCAAGCAGCTTTCTAACCACAACTTCTGCAATAATAACAATTCAATTAAAGAGGAGGAGTGTCAAGCTATAACACTTAGGAGTGGGAAGGAACTTAAGGAACTCTCCCAAAAACCACAAGAAGAAGGCTCAACTGAAAAGGAAGAAGAGCAAGATGGAGTTCAAACTCCCACTTCAAGTCCACAAAAAGAAAAAAGGATGCCAAAATTGAACATCTTAAGAGCTCCATATCCTCAACAGTTGAAGAAAAAGGAAGATGACAACCAGTTTGTGAGATTCTTGGAAATCTTTAAGAAACTACAAATCAACATACCCTTTGCTGAAGCAATAGAACAAATGCCACTCTATGCCAAGTTCCTGAAGGAGCTGATGACTAAGAAGAGAAGCTGGAAGAACAATAAGATTATGATACTAACTGAAGAATGTAGTGCTATCATCCAGCACAAACTACCCCAGAAGTTGAAGGATCCTGGGAGCTTTCAGATCCCTTGTATTATAGGGGAAATCACAGTAGAGAAGGCCTTTTGTGACTTAGGAGCCAGCATTAATTTGATGTCAGTAGCAATGATGAGGAAGATGAAGATCGAGGAGGCTAAACCAACAAAAATGGCCTTACAACTGGCAGATCGATCGTTCAAATTCCCTCATGGCATAGTAGAGGATTTGTTGGTGAAAGTAGGAGACTTCATATTCCCGGCAGATTTTGTAGTATTGGACATGCAGGAGGAAGCCAAAACCTCCATTATTCTGGGAAGGCCATTCTTGGCTACTGCTGGAGCTATCATTGATGTCCAAAAAGGTGATCTTACCTTGAGATTACACAATGAAAAGATGACATTCAATGTGTTCAAGGCCATGAGTTATCCACCAAAACAATTAGGGGAATGCATGAGGATAGACGCACTTGAAGAAGAAGTGCAGGAGTGTTTCAAAGAAGAAGAGCATGAAGAGCCCGAGAGATCAATGGAGGAGGAGTATATACCAAGTGAGGAGGTTGCAACAACAGAGAGTCACATTCAAGATGCACCAAAGGAAGAGACTGAAAAGTCAGAAGCACCTAAGGTTGAACTTAAAGCATTGCCACCCACTCTCAAATATGCATACCTAGGAGAAAATGAAAACTACCCAGTGATTATAAGCTCGTGCCTCAGCCAAGATCAAGAGGATGAACTGCTCAAGGTGCTGCGGGAGCATAAGGACGCCATCGGATGGACCCTTGCTGACCTGAAGGGAATCAGTTCAGCTATATGCATGCATAAAATACTGTTAGAAGATGATGCAAAACCATTCATTCAATCCCAAAGAAGGATGAACCCAATCATGAAGGAAGTGGTACAGAAAGAGGTTATGAAGCTTTGGCAAAGAGGAGTAATATACCCGATCTCAGACAGCCCTTGGGTCAGCCCCGTGCATGTTGTGCCCAAGAAGGGAGGAATCACTGTGGTTCCCAATGAGAGGAACAAACTGATACCTACAAGGACCGTCACAGGATGGCGGATGTGCATCGACTATCAGAAACTCAATGAAGCCACACGAAAGGATCATTTTCCTCTCCCGTTCTTGGATCAGATGTTGGAAAGACTCACAGGACATGCTTATTACCATTTTCTTGATGGATATTCAGGATATAACCAAATAATGGTTGATCCTAAAGACCAAGAGAAAACTTCATTTACCTGTCCATATGGAGTGTTTGTCTACAGGCGCATGCCATTTGGGCTATGTAATGCACCTGCGACTTTCCAACGCTGCATGCTTTCTATATTCTCAGATATGATAGAGAAATTCATTGAGATTTTTATGGATGATTTCTCGGTATTTGGAGATTCTTTTACTAGTTGCTTGAATCACCTGACCTTGGTATTGAAAAGATGCCAAGAGACCAATTTGGTCTTGAACTGGGAGAAATGTCACTTTATGGTGACAGGAGGAATAGTTCTTGGCAATAAGATTTCTAACCAAGGAATCGAAGTGGACAGGGCTAAAGTAGAACTTATTGAAAAGCTCCCTCCACCCAGTGATGTCAAGGCAATTAGAAGCTTTTTAGGGCATGCTGGCTTTTACAGAAGATTTATTAAATATTTTTCAAAAATAGCTAAGCCTTTGAGTAATCTCCTTGTATCAGATACACCATTCATCTTCGATGAAACCAGCATGTTGGCATTCGAGGATTTGAAAGAAAGATTGTCCTCTGCCCCTATCATCTCCCCACCTGATTAGAACTTACCCTTTGAATTGATGTGTGATGCTTTTGACTTTGCAGTAGGGGCAGTGTTAGGGCAGAGGAAAAATAACTTAGTCCATGTAATATACTATGCTAGCAAGGTCCTCAATGATGCTCAAAGAAATTATACCACTACTGAAAAGGAATTGCTAGCCATAGTTTTTGCATTTGACAAGTTTAGATCATACCTCATTGGTGCTAAAGTAATTGTTTTTACAGATCACACAGCACTTAAATATTTATTTGCCAAGCAAGAATCAAAACCAAGACTAATAAGATGGATTTTATTATTGCAGGAGTTTGATATTGAAATCAGAGACAAGAAGGGAGTGGAGAACATGGTGGCAGATCACCTATCCAGGATTCCTCATGAGGAAAGGGAAACACATGATATGAGTGTGAACGAGCTCTTCCCTGATGAGCAGTTAATGACAGTGCACAAAGCCCCATGGTTTGCAAACATCGCCAACTTCAAGGCAACTGGGGCTCTACCTCCAGGAATCAATAAACATCAAAAGAGGAAGCTCATGAATGATGCAAAATACTTTGTCTGGGACGAGCCTTATCTTTTCAAAAAGTGTTCAGATGGAATCCTTAGAAGATGTGTTTCAAAAGAGGAAGGACGAGAAGTACTATGGAATTGCCACAGCTCATGCTACGGAGGCCACTTTGGAGGGGACAAGACTGCAGCAAAGGTGTTACAAAGTGGATTCTTTTGGCCCACCCTTTTCAAGGATGCCAAAGAATCGGTAAGGAGTTGCAATGAATGCCAAAGATCTGGGAACTTGCCCAAAAGAAATGCCATGCCACAGAATTTCATTTTGGAACTGGAAGTATTTGATGTGTGGGGAATAGATTTCATAGGACCATTCCCAACCTCATATGCAAACAAGTACATCTTGGTAGCAGTGGATTATGTTTCCAAATGGGTAGAGGCCATTGCAATCCCAACAAATGACAACAAAGTGGTCATGAACTTCCTCAGGAAGAATATTTTCAGCCGGTTCGGAGTCCCAAGAGCCCTCATCAGTGATGGAGGGAGCCATTTTTGTAACAAACCACTAGAGACTCTTCTCCTACGATATGGGGTGAAACACAAGGTAGCCACACCTTACCATCCCCAAACAAGTGGACAAACGGAGATATCCAACAGAGAGCTAAAGAGAATTCTGGAGAAGACTGTAGGTGCATCAAGAAAAGATTAGGCGAAGAAACTGGATGATGCTCTTTGGGCTTACAGGACCGCATTCAAAACACCACTGGGAATGTCCCCATATCAACTGGTTTATGGGAAAGCTTGCCATTTACCACTAGAATTGGAACACAAAGCTCTCTGGGCCATCAAGATACTGAACTTTGACAGCATTGCTGCTGGTGCAAAGAGAATCTTGCAACTGCAAGAGATAGAGGAATTCAGTTCACAAGCCTATAAAAATACTAAGATATATAAGGAGAAGGCAAAGAGGAGACATGACCTGTATCTTGCACCCAGGGATTTTGAAAAGGGGCAGCAAGTACTCCTCTACAATTCCAAATTGAGACTATTCCCAAGAAAACCCAAATCGAGGTGGTCAGGGCCTTTCATTGTCACTAAAGTCTCACCATATGGACACATTGAAATCATGGATGAAAGGTCAGGGAGGACTTTTACAGTGAACGGACAAAGACTTAAGCATTATCTGGGCAACAAGGGGGAAAACCCCAGAGTAAACTATCATCTCAAGTAGAGGAGGAATCGTCAAGCTAATGATGATAAAGAAGCGCTTTGTTGGGAGGCAACCCAACCTTAGGTAACTACCTTTTCAGCTGCACTTTAATAAAGATCACAAGTTGTTTCCCCTGCATTGCAAGGAGCTAAGTTTGGTGTTCCACACCAAAACAATTCAAGAGTGAAAGTGCGATTCTAAGTTTGGTGTCCCACCAGAGGATGCTAGTTAGAATCACACTATATTCTCAAAGCACATTGCTAGCTCTAACCAATTAAGGGAACCACTTGGATATAGATTAGTCTTTAGTTAATTGGTTTCTAACAGCAAGATACGAGGTTCTATGCATGCATGCAAGGTTTTGTAGTAAGCAAAGAACTATGTTTGGTGTTCACACACCCAAAAAAAAAAAAAGGTTCAGAAATCATAAGTGTTCCGAGGGTTACCTGAAACGTGTAGCTCGGTCGTCTTGGAGAGGCCCGAGGTGGGGGTCAGGGACCCGAACTTGATATGTGGAGTGGTTGGTGGTTGTACCTGCAATGACACTCCGATGCTTAAGTTAGCATGGGTTCAAGCAGATATGTGTAGAATGTGGAATGTGTGTCATACCTGGGTGCTCCAGTGTATTTATAGTAGTTGGCCGTGATCTTCCCTGGATAAGATATTCTTATCTTATCTTATCTTTTGGGAGTTTTATCTCTATCTTTGTGGAACCGCCTTTCCTAGGCCTTTTCGGCCTTTAGATTTTGGGCTGTGTTCCTTTTGATGGGCCTTCTTAGCATTATTGTCCGAGGTCCGACCTCAGGCGTGGGCCTTGGGATGAGGTCGGACCTTTCATGGATTTCGCCGAGTTGGAGGAGCCCGGTCAAGGTATGAACAGTGCCCCTGCCCGAGTTCGTCCTTTTTGGGAGGTCGAGCTCGGGCATAGTAGTTTTTTCAAAATTCAAAAATGGCCGTTCCTGCATTTATTGCATTTTACCATTTCTCCTCGATTTCCGTTCAGGCTTTGTGAAGGCATTATTTATTTGCCCCTTTCGTCCTTTTCTTCGTTTATTCTGTTCCTTTCCTGTTTTCTGAGTTTTCGCCATCTCCTTTTTTGAGCACTGCTTCCTTTTTCTTTTGTTTTTCTTTCCCCGAATCTTTCCGCGTGTCTTTCCGGGGTTTCCTCTGCGCCGCCGTTCCGTTCTCCTTGCTTCGGAGCTCGTCGTCCTCGTTTATTTCTTCCAGGTTTGTTCCCATCTCTTTTCTTGTGCACATATGCTTCTGTTTCTTTTGTGTGGCTCTTTGTTTGTTTCTTTTTCCCTATGCCTGGGTTGCCCCGAAAAGAGGCGCCGCCAGTTGTTTGTACATGGGGGGGACTCTTTTTTGTTCTCTGGTATTTTGCTCCGGGTTGCTGTATTTTCTTCTAAAAGATCTTTGTTTCTTGCTTTGCTGAATGGGTTCTCGCTGTCTGCTTTTATGTGATTTTTGCTTGCTGTTGTATTCTTCTTTGTAGGCAAGAATTTTATGTCTCGAAAGGTTCTTCAAGCGATGTCGACCAAGATTCCAAGTGGTCTTGGTTGGGTAGATCCTGTTCCTCTAAGAGTCCCTTCTGTGGTAGATTCTGAGTATTTAGCTAGGTTTCGTAGGCAATGTAGCATATGTGAAGATAGAGAGTCTGAGAGGGATTATGAACTAGTAGCCCCGGATTCCGAGGAGAGAGTTTGCTTCCCGCCCTTAGATAGTTCTGAGAAGCTCTTCTTTTACGCTTATGATTGTTTTTTCTCTAAGCTGAGTGTCCGACTTCCTTTTACCGACCTGGAGTCCGAGGTGTTATGGTCTTGTAACCTTGCCCCTACGCAGCTCCATCCAAATTCTTGGGCATTTTTAAAGCTGTTTCAACTTTTGTGTCAGTTTTTGGGCGTTGCTCCCTCTATTTCTCTTTTTTCTTACTTGTTTGTGTTGACGAAGCCGGGGTCAGGTGGAGGGAAGGTATCTTGGGTCTCTTTTAGGGCTAACCAGGGAAGAAAGTTTTGTACCCTGTATGATGAGTCCTTTCACGATTTTAAGAACTTTTATTTCAAGGTCCGGGCTACTGGAGACGTCCGACCTTTCTTTCTAGATGAGAGTGGGGAGCCTTCTTTTCCTCTTTGTTGGCAGGAGAATGTAGTGTCTGCTAAGTATACCTTTGAGAGTCTAGATGAGGTGGAGCAGGCTTTTGTGGGTGTGGTGAGCAGTTTATGGGGTCGGGCACCTCACTTGGACACGAAGAGAATGTTGGGAGATCCAAGCCTTCTCCGTTTCGAGTTAGGTAGTTCCCGACCTCTTCCGAGATTCATCTTTTTTAGTATTTTGGTTTTGCTTGTTTTTGGTGGAATTTCTGTTGTGGTAATCCTTTTCTTTATTTCTTGCAGAGATGTCTTCTCAGGCGGATTCCATGAAGTTCCTTCGTCGGACGAAGAAGTCTGTGGCTGCTCGAAATATCGAGGCCGGGGAGGCTTCTGCCCGATCATCTCCGCAGAAGACTACTGTGGGTGTTCAGACTCGGTCGAAGACTATTCCGACTCCCCAGTTCCGAGCTATAAGTCAGGATCCTCCGACCTCTGGGCCTGCTACTTCTTCTCCTCCTCCGTCCTCGGGTCCTCCTCCCAAGAAGCAGAAGACCTCTCAAGAGCTTGCCGGTTTCAACGATAAGGACTTTGATGCTCTTGGTTGGATTGAACAGCATATTCTCCCTCAGACCTTTATTTCTACTGATGATGTGTCTATGGAGCATCATTTTCAGTATATGGCGCGGAGCTGTGTCCGGATGGCTAGTCTTCATGCCGCTATTGCCCGGGAGTTCAAGAAATCCCCCCTTGGGGCGACCAGCTCCCGACTTGAGAAGGCTCAGTCCGAGTTTGATAGGATTAGTCAACTGAAGGCTGCCAGGATTACTGAGCTGGAGGCCTCTTTGGAGAAAGAGAAAACTAAAGCTACCGCGGCTGTGGCGGCAGCGAAGACATCTGAGGAGATGGCGAAGGCGGCGACGGAGAATTATAATCGGATATGTGCCGAGCTTGTGGAGACGAAGGAGAAGTTGCAATCTACTCGGGATGATTTTTACGAGCTAGAAGGTCATGTGGCCAAGGGTGTGGATGCTATGTTTGAGAATTTGAAGGCTCAGGTCCGAGTTCTTGCTCCTGACCTGGATCTGAGCTTATTTAGTACGGATAACGTTGTTGTGGAGGGAAAGATTGTTCCTGCTCCCATCGAGGATGAGGTTCCGGTGTCCGACCCCAAAGTTCCGGTGGAGAACCCGACTTCACCTTTGGCCGGGGATGGATCTGGTGTGGAGGTTTCAAACCGGGATGACGTTGCTGTTGATGCGGTCCCGATATCTATGTTTCCTCCACAGCCTTCTGTTGATGTGGAGTCTGGAAAGGACCTTGATCCTCTGTAATCTTTTATTTTTGGTGTTTTGCCCGACCTGTGGGCTCTTTTGTTTTTGGATGGTTTCTGTGAACGCTTTGGACACCTTTTTGCTTTTTAGCTACTTGTAGTAACTTTTTAGCTTATTTATGCGGTGTTTTTGTTCGCGTTTTGGCTTTTTGTTCCGCTTTTATGCTTTTTAGTTGTTTTTGGATAACAACTTTTTAGCTAGCGCTTGGAACTTTTGCTGTACCCTTTCTTTTGATTTCGTTTTTTGTACTTTTTAGTTGTATAGCAACTTTTTAGTAAGCGTTTTCGAAATCTTTGTTTTCGTTTTTTCGCTTGTACTTTTTAGTTGTATAGCAACTTTCTAGTAAGCGTTTTCGAAATCTTTGTTTTCGCCGTTTTAAGGCTTCTTTCTTTGGATCCGGGCTCTTTCTCGGACTTCGGGCGTTTCGAGTACCTCCTTTTGTTGGGTCCGACCTTGTTGTTGGTCGGCCTTTTTAAGTTATTTTTGTAATCTCTTTTTATTTGGCTTTTCTGAGCCTTTTCAGAGTTACTTTATAACTTCTCACATTAATTTGAACCTCGTCGCTTTATCTTTGCCGACCATGTGTGGTCTCTTGGCAAATGATTTTTTGCGTTTTGCCGAGCATAAATTAATGCGCCTTGGCGGGGTACTTTCTAGGATTTGTTTCATCATGAGGAAAAAATAGAAAAATTTGATTAGTATTAAAAAAGAAAGAATATTTACAGAGTGTTTACCCTTGACTAGGTCGGGTGTCTTTCTTAACCGGGTGTCTCATTAAAAAACCCTTGTAGGGAAAAAGAGTACACCTCGGGTTAAGTTTTTCTAGCTGTAGTACCGTCTTAGATTACAGGCGTGCCAGGCCCTGGGCAGCTCATTGCCTTCTAGGTCGGATACTTTGTAATAGCCTGTCCCTAAGACTTCTGTTACCTTGTAGGGCCCTTTCCAATTTGCGGCTAGCTTTCCTTCTCCCGACTTTTGTGTTCCGATGTCATTTCGGATTAGAATCAGGTCGTGACTGGAGAAGCTTCGCTTTATTACTTTCTGATTGTATCTGAGGGCCGTTCGTCGTTTTAAGGCTTCTTCTCGGATTCGGGCTCTTTCTCGGACCTCGGGGAGGAGGTCGAGTTCTTCCTTTTGTGCCTGTGGGTTGCCTTCTTCGTTGTAGAAGTTGACTCTGGGTGACCCTTCATCTATTTCGATAGGAATCATTGCCTCCATCCCGTAAGCTAGTCGGAACGGTGATTCTCCCGTTGTAGAGTGTGGGGTTGTCCGATATGCCCATAGTACCTGGGGGAGCTCCTCGGCCCATGCCCCTTTGGCCTCTTGGAGTCTTCGTTTTAACCCTGCCAAGATGACTTTATTTGCAGCCTCTGCTTGTCCATTGGCTTGTGGGTGCTCGACTGAGGTGAATTGCTGTTTGATTTTTAGTTCGGCTACTAAGTTCTGAAAACTTGTGTCCGTGAACTATGTTCCATTGTCCGTTGTGATGGAGTAGGGGACTCTGAACCTTGTGACAATGTTTTTGTATAGGAATTTGCGGCTTTTCTGAGCCGTAATGGTGGCTAAGGGTTCAGCTTCGATCCACTTTGTGAAGTAGTCGACCCCTACTATGAGGTATTTGACTTGCCCCGGTCCTTGGGGGAACGGGCCGAGTAGGTCAAGTCCCCATTTTGTGAAGGGCCATGGTGCGGTGATGCTGATAAGGTCTTCTGGTGGTGCTTTGTGGAAATTGGCGTGTTTTTGGCAGGGGGGGCATATTTTCACAAATTCCGTTGCATCTCTTTGCAAGGTCGGCCAGTAGAACCCGGCTCGGACTATTTTTTTGGATAATGCCCGAGCTCCGAGATGGTTCCCACACATACCTCCGTGGACTTCCTCCAGGACGCTCTTTGTTTCTGAGGTCGGAACGCACCTAAGGAGGGGGTTTGAGAATCCTCTTCTGTATAACACGTCGTGGATTAGTGTATAATTCTGGGCGTCCTTTGCAAGCCTTTTAGCTTCTTTTCTTTCGACGGGGAGAGTTCCCGACTTCAGGTAGTTGAGTATGGGGGTCATCCATCCTTGCTGTTGGTTGGATATATTTAGCGTTTCTTCCTCTCTTAACACGGAGGGAGATTGTAAGGTTTCTTGGAGGAGACTTCTGTTGTTGCCTCCGGGCTTGGTGCTGGCGAGCTTTGAGAGGGCGTCTGCCTGGGCGTTTTGTTCCCGAGGTATGTGCTGGATTTGTATTTCTGAAAAGTGGCGTAATTGTGCCTGTGTTTGGTCCAGGTATTTTTTCATAGTTGGGTCTTTGGCCTGGTAGCTTCCCTTTACTTGTGATGTGACGACCTGGGAGTCACTGAAGATTGTGATTCTCTGGGCTCCGACCTCTTCGGCTAGCTTTAGACCTGCTAGTAGGGCCTCGTATTCGGCTTGGTTGTTCGAAGCCTGGAACTCGAATTTTAGGGATAGTTCTATCCGCGTTCCTTGGTCGCTTTCAAGTATAACCCCGGCTCCGCTTCCTGTTTTGTTTGAGGACCCATCGACATACAGGTTCCATGAGAGTGGGGTTCCAGGGGTCTCCGTGTATTCTGCGATAAAGTCAGCTAGATACTGGGATTTTATGGCTGTCCGGGCTTCATAGTGGAGGTCGAACTCGGACAGTTCCACCGCCCATTGTAGTATTCGTCCTGCCAGGTCTGTTTTTTGCAGGATGTGTCTCATGGGTTGGTTTGTCCGGACTTTGATGGTGTGGGCTTGAAAGTAGGGACGGAGCCTCCGAGCTGTGAACACTAGGGCGTAGGCGAATTTTTCTATCTTCTGATAGTTTAATTCGGCCCCTTGTAGTGCTTTGCTTACAAAGTATATGGGGTGTTGTCCTTGGTCATTTTCTCGTATTAACGCTGAAGCGACTGCTCGGTTTCCAACCGAGAGGTATAGTACGAGTTCTTCTCCTTTTAAAGGTCGGGTTAGGATTGGTGGTTGCCCGAGGAACTCCTTGAATTCTTGGAAGGCTTTTTCGCACTCCGGGGTCCATGAGAAGGGTTTCCCTTTCTTTAGGAGCGAGTAGAGAGGTAGTGATTTTATTGCCGATCCTGCCAAGAATCTTGATAGGGCGGCTAGCCTTCCATTCAGTTGTTGTACTTCTTTGACACACGTCGGGCTCTTCATATTGAGTATTGCTTGGCATTTGTCCGGGTTTGCTTCAATGCCCCTTTGAGTCAGCATGAAGCCTAAGAACTTTCCGGCTTCTGCGGCGAAGGTGCATTTTGTCGGGTTAAGTCTCATGTTGTGTTTTCTGAGGGTGCCGAAGACACTGGTGAGGTCGGTCAGCAAGTTTCTGTCTTCTTGTGTCTTTACCAGCATGTCGTCGACGTACACCTCCAGCTGTAGTCCGATGTGCTCTGAGAACACTTTGTTCATTAGCCTCTGGTAGGTTGCCCCTGCGTTCTTCAGCCCGAAGGGCATTACTACGTAGCAGTAGTTTGCCCTTGGGGTTATGAACGAGGTCTTTTCTTGGTCGGGTCCGTACATCGGGATTTGATTGTATCCCGAGTATGCGTCCATGAAGGAGAGATATCTATAACCTGAGGCTGCGTCTACTAAGGCGTCGATGTTTGGTAGTGGATATGGGTCTTTGGGGCAGGCTTTGTTGAGATCCGTGTAATCAACGCACATCCTCCATTTTCCGTTGGGCTTTTTTACCAGGACCACGTTTGCGAGCCATAGGGGGTATTTTACTTCCCGAATGAACCCTGCGTCTAGTAGTGCTTGTACTTGTTCTTCTATTGCTTGCATGCGCTCAGGTCTGAGCTTCCGGCGTCTTTGTTGGACAGGTCTGGATCCCGGGTATACTGATAGCTTATGGCACATCAGGTCGGGGCTTATGCCTGGCATGTCGGAGGCTTTCCATGCGAAGAGGTCGGAATTCTCCCTTAAGAGGGTTATGAGTTCCTCCTTTAGGCCTGCTTCGAGGTTTGCTCCTATGTTTGTTATTTTTTCAGGTGTGTTCCCGATCTGGACTTTGTCGGTTTCTCCCTCTGGTTGTGGCCGAAGGTCTTCTCGGGCTTGAACTCGTCCGAGTTCTATTGTGTTGACCTCCTTCCCTTTTAGGCTCAGGCTTTCGTTGTAGCATCGCCGTGCTAGTTTTTGGTCGCCTTTTAGGGTAGCGATTCCTTTTGCGGTAGGGAACTTCATACAGAGGTGTGGGGTCGAGACTATAGCTGCCAGTCTGTTTAGGGTTGGTCGCCCAATGAGGGCATTGTATGCTGAAGTGACGTCGACTATAATGTAGTCGATGCTTAATGTTTTAGATTTCTCGCCTCTTCCAAAGGTAGTGTGCAGCGAGACGTATCCTAAGGGATGGATTGGGGTATCCCCTAGCCCAAATAGGTCGGTGGGATAGGCTTTTAGTTCTTTTTCTTCGAGTCCGAGCTTGTCGAAGGCCGTTTTGAACAGGATATCTGCTGAGCTTCCCTGGTCAACCAGAGTTCGATGTAAGTTGGCGTTTGCTAGGATGATGGTGATTACCATTGGATCGTCGTGCCCGGGTATTATCCCTTGAGCATCTTCTCGGGTAAATGAGATAGGAGGTAATTCGGGTAGGGGACTATCTTCTCGGACATGATAGACTTCTTTGAGGTGTCTTTTTCGCGAGGATCTGGATGTTCCTCCGCCTGCAAAACCTCCATTTATCATGTGAACGTGCCTTTCAGGGGTTCTTGGGGTTTGTTCGGCCCGATTTTCGTTATCTCCCCGTCTTCTCTTCCTGGTCTCTTCTCCTCTCTCTGCTATGTATCTGTCGAGTTTTTCTTCTCTGGCTAGCTTTTCTATAACATTTTTTAGGTCGTAGCAGTCGTTAGTAGAATGACCGTAGAGCTTGTGGTATTCACAGTATTCGGACCGATCTCTCCCCGCTCTCTTGTGTTTTAGCGGTCGAGGTGGTGGGATCTTTTCGGTGTGGCATACTTCTCTGTAGATGTCTACCAAGGAGACTCGGAGGGGGGTGTAACTGTCGTATTTCTGTGGCTTGTCCGAGTTGGTTTCTTCTTTCTTTCTCTGTTCCCGATCTCGATCTCGGAGTGGGTAGGTTGATTCCTTTCTAGAAGAGTCTCTTAACTGGGAGGTTTCCTCCATGTTGATATATTTTTCTGCTCGCTCCTGCACCTCGTATAGGGAGGTCGGGTATCGTTTGGATAGGGATTGGCTAAACGGTCCCTCCTTTAGGCCGTTTGCTAGTCCCATGATGGCTGCTTCAGTGGGCAAGTGTTGTATGTCCAGGCAGGCTCTGTTGAATCGCTCCATGTACTCTCGGAGAGTTTCTTGGTTACCTTGTTTGATTCCGAGTAGACTGGGGGCATGTTTTGTCTTGTCCTTTTGAATAGAGAACCTTGTTAGGAATTTTTTGGTTAGGTCTTCGAAGCTGGTGATTGATCTTGGTGGCAGGTTGTCGAACCACTTCATGGCCGACTTGGTGAGAGTGGTGGGGAAGGCTTTGCATCGAATTGCGTCGGAGGCGTCGACCAGGTACATTCTGCTTCTGAAGTTGCTGAGGTGGTGACTCGGATCGGTGGTGCCGTCGTAGAGATCCATATCGGGTGGTTTGAAGTTTCGCGGTACCTTCTCCTTCATGATCTCTTGTGTGAAGGGATCATGGTTGCCTTCGGGGGTGGTGCCGCGTTCTGTCCGGTTTTTTAGGTTGGCCTCTATTTTCCGTAGTTTTTCTTCTAATTCTCTGCGCTTGCGAGCCTCCCTTCTCAGATCTTGTTCAGTTTCTCTCTGCTTCTTTATGTCCTCTTCGAGTTGTTTCAGTCGATTTTGTTGTGCTCGGACTGCTTCTAGAATTTCCGAGCTCTTTTCATTCTCGGGATTTTGTGGATCTTTGTTTGGGAGTGATGTCTTTGGGCGATTCTGTTTGTTTCCCCCTGGAGTGCGTGGTGATAGAGGGCTGTCCGGTCGTTCTCCGGTGTCAACTTCATCCTCTTGTTCTGATGCAGCGTGGTCATTGTTGGAGGGGTCGTCCGCCATAGTAGAGGGATGACTTCCAGGTCCCCGGCAACGGCGCCAATGTTCCGAGGGTTACCTGAAACGTGTAGCTCGGTCGTCTTGGAGAGGCCCGAGGTGGGGGTCAGGGACCCGAACTTGATATGTGGAGTGGTTGGTGGTTGTACCTGCAATGACACTCCGATGCTTAAGTTAGCATGGGTTCAAGCAGATATGTGTAGAATGTGGAATGTGTGTCATACCTGGGTGCTCCAGTGTATTTATAGTAGTTGGCCGTGATCTTCCCTGGATAAGATATTCTTATCTTATCTTATCTTTTGGGAGTTTTATCTCTATCTTTGTGGAACCGCCTTTCCTAGGCCTTTTCGGCCTTTAGATTTTGGGCTGCGTTCCTTTTGATGGGCCTTCTTAGCATTATTGTCCGAGGTCCGACCTCAGGCGTGGGCCTTGGGACGAGGTCGGACCTTTCATGGATTTCGCCGAGTTGGAGGAGCCCGGTCAAGGTATGAACAATAAGCATACATGCGAGCTGACTATTCCTCAAGTGCTTGGGAAATAAGCAACTTCCAATAGCCTTGCAGGAAGCTTATGAGGAGATGGTGCACCTTCAACTAAGAAAGTAAGGCATCAAGAACTATGACAATGACAACAAGAAGGCAACTGGATTGGCGGAGCAAACCAACTCTCAAAGGTTGTATTGCTACTTAATTCCATCTAATCATCTTGTTAAAAATTGGAAGTCCGAATGCACTGTTAATTAATAGTCATGCGTTGATTGGAACCTAGTTCAACTCTGCATTTTAAGTTTTATTGCTTAGGTCTATGATTTCTGGTTTAAGTGTCACTGCATCATATCTTTACTTATTGTATGCTTGTCTTTAAAATCAAATGAAGAAGAGAATGTTTATGTTTCAAAAGACCAGAGTGGAGTTCATAATATGGAGTGATTTTCTGAATCTTTGGTGTGATCATAAGTTAGCTAAGTTGGTTCAACCATGAGGTAGGAAGACAACTATCTGTCCTGAATACTTTGCTTTGAATACACCCATGAGATTAAGTAAATAGAAAGATCCTAATAAGAGAAAGGGAAAGAACACTTAAAGTGAAAAACAAAAGAAAAAAAGAGTAAGCAATAAGGCTAGGCACCAATGGTTTTGATCTTGAGGCATGTGTCTGTGGTGTTCCTGTGTGAGGGATCTACTTGGATGAATAAGCTCTTAGGGGTGACTTATCACTTGGTAACTTGGGTTAACTAACTCGAGATTATCAGCTGAAAGTCCACTATCAAGAGTAACCCTCACTACAGAGCATTTAGTAACTCAAAGAGGTGCTGGACACCAAGGTCTCAAAAAAAGAAAATAAATAAACCATATGCCTGTGGTGTGTATGTATGGGGGAGAGACTTGAGGAAGTAAGTCTGTAGGGGTGTTTCAACACCTAGCACCTTGAACCAACTGGTTCGGGAGTGTTGGCTGAAAGCTTATTTTAAAGA
The DNA here is from genome assembly GCF_003086295.3 of Arachis hypogaea. Classification (NCBI taxonomy): domain Eukaryota; kingdom Viridiplantae; phylum Streptophyta; class Magnoliopsida; order Fabales; family Fabaceae; genus Arachis; species Arachis hypogaea. The sequence continues at coordinate 62,490,729 of NC_092040.1, forward strand.
GTTGCCCCCTTACAGAGCACTGAGCCTGAAGAACACAAATAAGCCCTGAAATGACAATAAAAAGGATCAATAAAAGTCTCATGGTATGTAACCAAAACCAGTGTTTTAGAACATGATAAAGGTCTGAAAGCCAGTAGTGGAATGAACCTAAGTTGCTATGCATGAAACCACCATAAAATCAGTAACATGACCTCCACAAGAATGACTCATTTCTCTTGGCATTCCATTGATCATTCTCTTGTTCCAGTACTTGCTTAGGGACAAGCAAGCTTTAAGTTTGGTGTTGTGATGCAAGGGTATCTTGGCCAGTTTCACTGACCTTTTCTTTACTGTTTTTATGGTAGTTTCATGCATTTCCTTAGGAAATAAGCTAGTTTTGGGTAAATATTCACTTACACCTTGATTCAAGCATACATTGTGCATTTTACATGATTTCATGAGGATTTTGCATAAATTTAGTGACAAATTGTATGTTTCATTACCCATGACTTGGACTAGTACTTTGATGCACTCTATTGTTTTGATTTTAGAACCAAATGAAGCAAGGAGGAACCACTTAGCAGTCACGTTAATCTAATTAACGTGGCCACTAACGTGGAATGGGAGGTAACTTGCAAAGTTAATGAGAAAAGTGATTGCCAATAATGTTCTCGAAGCCATCATTGCCCACGTTAAGAGTTACGTTAACTAAGTTAACGTGAGCTCTAACGTGAAGAAAGTATTTTGAGCCAACGTTAGTGACACTTAACATTATCACTAACGTTGGCCAATGATCATAAGTGGCCACGTTAGAGTCCACGTTAACTTGGTTAGCGTGGCCTCTAACATTAACAAGGGGAAGGAAGCCAACGCTAGTGACATTCAACATTGTCACTAACGTTGGCCTAAGGTGCAATGTACCACGTTAACTTCCACGTTAACTTGGTTAACGTGGGAGCTAACGTGAAAGGCAAGAATGGTCAACAATGTTAGTGACACCCAACATTGTCACTAACGTTGGAAGCAACCACAAAACCCCAAGGAGCCACGTTAACTTCTACGTTAACTTAGTTAACGTGGAAGCTAACGGCAATAAGTGAAAGATGAGCCAACGTTAGTGACACTCAACATTGTCACTAATGTTGGAAATGGTTTGCAAAGCCACGTTAGAAACCACGTTAACCTAGTTAACGTGGACTCTAACGTGAATAGGGGCATATTGGAACATTAGTGATAATGTTGAGTGTCACTAACGTTCTCGAAGATTGGCATGCCTACGTTAAAAGTGCCACGTTAACTAAGTCAACGTGAACTCTAACGTGGGAAATGGGGAGGCTCTCAACGTTATTGGGAAAGTTGAGCCCCAATAACGTGTGCGAAGGACAAAGAGGCAACGTTAGTGGCAACGTTTGTGCCACTAACGTTGAGGTTAACGTGGCCTTTACTTGGGTAAGAAACGTTAGTGAAAAAGTTGAACGACACTAACGTTTTCGAACCCATTTTCTCACTGAATGTCAACACCTCTAACTTTTGAGCTAAAATCTCTGCCCACTTCACACTTTCTCTCTGCAAGTAAAACCAAGCCTAAGTAAGAAGAGAACTGCTCCAAACTGAAGATCCAAATGCCCAAGACTTGAAGAATCAACTAGAAGAATAGAAGAGTAGTATATATAGGAGTAGCTTTGAATTATTTAGGAAGTTTTTTTGGGGGAGAGAGTTGGAAAGGAGTCTGAGAGGAAAAGAAAAGCATTACTCTCTATATTTTTACTTTCTCTGCTCTTCTAGTTCAGAATGTAGTCTCCATCTTTGTTTTAATTTTTTAGAGCTATGAACAACTAAACCCATTTCATTGGGTAGGGAGCTCTGTTGTAATTTGATAGATCAATACTAGTTTTCTTCATTCTTCTTCTATTTTTTCTCTTGATTTTACTTGAAAGCTTTCGATCTTCATCCCATTGGGTAGTTATCTTGGAAAAGAAACTATTCAAACTTGGATCCCTTCTGAACCTTGAAAGAGGAATGAAGAGATCAAGCTAGAAATGCTTTCTCATGCTGGACCAAATTGGGTTTGGATGGATATGTGACTATAATCCTCTAAAAACTTGATTTGGGAAATGCATGTGGTATAATCAGTGACCACACTTCATCTCTTCTCATGAGCAATTGACCAAGGAATTGGCTATTGATCAAGATTTGAGAGATTGAATTGCAAGAAATTGTAATTCAATCAATTAAGATTGCCAAGGAGATCAATGAATGCATTGATTGAGGAAGAGATGAAAATGAACTTGATCCGAAGAATTGCAACATCTCTTGTGCCCAATGAACTCCCCAATTCCGATCTCACCCATTCTCTTTAATTTCTGCGTTTATTTTCATGAGCAAACACCCCATTCCCATTTACAATTCTGCAATTTAATTTCAGTCATTTACTTCCAGTTCTTTAATTCTAGCATTTACTTTTCCGTCATTTACATTCCCGCCATTTTATTTCCTGCAACTCTCAACCCAAATTCTGAATTCGCTCAACGAGAACAATCTTCTAATCAAAGTTGCTTGATCAATCAATCCTTGTGGGATTCGACCTCACTCTATTGTGAGTTTTTACTTAACGACAAAATTCGGTACACTTGCCGAAGGAAATTTGTTCAGAGACAATTTCCACCTGCATCAAAAATCCAATCTCCATCAGAACCGATAAATCTGCACTTCCAATTTGTCATAACTTGCACAAAAGTTTGCTTACAGTATTTATTTATTTTAATTACCATTTAATTTAGTTGCCTTATTTATTCTTCACTCTCAAAACCCCAATTTTACCTTTTTCATAACCAATAATAAGAACATACCTCCCTGCAATTCCTTGAGAAGACGACCCGAGGTTTAAATACTCGGTTAACAATTTATTTAGGGGTTTGTTACTTGTGACAACCAAAACATTTGTACGAAGGGATTTCTTTCGGTTTAGAGACTATATCTACAACGCGACTGTTTTTATGAAATTCTATACTGGCGAAAATCCCGACGTCAAAATGGCGCCGTTGCCGGGGAATTGCAAACGTGTGTCTTATTATTGGTTATTGTAAATATTTTCAAAAAAAATAATTTTAAATTAAATTAAAAATATTTTTCTTTTACTTGTTCATTTGTTTTCTTTTTTTTCCCCCCTTATTTCTGATATCTACTATGAATTCTCACCCCTCTCGCTTTGAGTTTGGTTCTAACTTTGTTGAAGGAAATAGAAATCACAGCAGAAATATGCATCAAGGTCAGACCAATCATGGATGGATGGAGCGAAGAGGATCTAATCAACCCTTTAGGCAACAATACCCTCCAAGATATCATGGACAACGACCATTCTACAATGCATACCCAGCTGAAAGATATGGTGGACAACCTTGTAACTACCAACAAGCCCCACCCCGTGCCTATAGACCATCCTCTCAATATGACCTCGAACCACCACACTCACAAGCGTCTTTTCGCCATTCGCCACTATACGATCCTTATCCGCCCCAATGCCAATCCAATTACCCCCAAGAACCACCACTCCCCCACACACAGTACCCATATCCATCAAAGTCAGAATCACAGGGTAGCCTCAAAGAATCACTAAAATAATGTACTACAGTCCTTCATCAACTAGAGCAAGCAATGGTGGAGAGGCTAAAACAATTGTCTTCCAGACGCTCAGCCCCTCAACACACCCCCATGGCTTTATGCAGAGAATCCAATGAAGAAAGCAGTACAAAGGAGATGCAGGAAGCTCCAGTGAACAGCATAGAGCATAGCTTCGTATTAGAACAAGTAGAGAAAGCTGTCATTGCAGAAGAGGAAGAGTCGATTGTCGTGGAAAACTCCGTCAAAGATGCTAGAATTGACGCTGAGGAGGATTTTGCACCGCCTCCAATGCAAATATCTTATGAAGAACTGAACAAAATAACCCAGGACACAGGTTTCCTAGATGATGATGATCACGAGACTTATTCTCTTAGTGACGACCTTGCATCCGCAAGTGATTTCTCTGAGACAGAAGAATCTTCCCCGAGTGAATATGAAGATGATGCTAAGGTAGATTTTTCTCAACCTCCAATATATGACTTGAGCGATGATGAGGGAGAAATTGAAGACTCTGATCAAGAGAAGGTTGAAGTGGAAGAATTCACAGAAGATTATAAGGGAGTAGAACTTACAGAACCACTGGAAACACCTGTCCCAAGGCCGTTACCGCCCACCACAAACTACAAATGGGTAAAATCCTTGTCTTTTATCTTCAATATTCCACTTGAATATGGTTTGCTTGAAACAGATGGCCAGCTTAGAGTTCTCTACGGCTTTAAGAGTGAAAGGAAAATGGCTCATACTCAGAGCCGGTGCACAAGGTTCAACAAGGTTCCACGCTTTAACTCGAAGTGCAAGGATTGGTATCATGCTCAATTGAGTGGATCACGGAGAACGTTTGGTCACCGTGGTGAGAATCTAATTTCCAAACCGCCCAGATGGAAAAGTATAGATCAAAACGAAAGTGGATTTGGAACCAAGATTTGGGATCCTGGAATCTGCTCTGACATTTGTCACCCCGGGAGCCAAAGAATCTGTTTGAAGCTTCTTAAGGGCTTTACATGCTTAGTTTGGGATCCTGGAGGACACTGGAATCACAAACATTGGTGGAGATTCCTGGATGAGTTCAAACACAAGCCACCATAACAGGAAGCTCACCAAATGTCCAACTTAAGGACTATAACTAAAAGTGCTAGGTGGGAGACAACCCACCGTGGTATGATCGTTCATTATGCAATTTTAATTTTATTTAGTTTGTTTGTTTGTGAGATTTATTTTATTTTATTGAACCTGGAATCATGCATAGCATTCACATTAAGCATTGCATTCTGCATACTGCATAAAAAAATGCCACGCAACGCGACCGCATCAGCGACGCGTCCGCGTCGCGAGGAGAGGGGAGAAAAAACGAATAGAGAGTCACGCGAGAGCGTGGCTGGAGGCGTGCCAATGGAACAAATCGTCCCACGCAACCGCATCAGCAACGCGTCCGCGTCATATAGGAAAAATGGCCTCCCACGCGACCGCGTGCCCCATGCGGCCGCGTGCCCTGAGTTTTCGACGTAAAAGGGTGCACAATGAAATATTGTGCGAGAGTGGTGCTGGATTGGTGCTGGAAGCAAAATCCTTATCACGCGACCGCGTCACCGACGCAGCCGCGTCCTCCATTTTCTGAAGCACACTCACACGATCGCGTCACCCGATTTTGACAAATAAATTAATTTGAACAGAGAGTTGTGCTGGCGCGAGGCTGCACTCGCGCCAGAAGCATAACATGGGTCACGCGACCGCGTGACCGACGCGATCGCGTGACCATACTTAAAGCGCATCCACGTGAACGCGTGCCCCACGCGGCCCCTTCGCATGCGCCACACAGCTCAACCTAAATTTGCCAAATATCTTATCTTTCTTCCCCAATCCTAATTTTTCCTTTCCTCCTTTCTTACTCAGTTCTTTCCCTTCTCATTCACCTTATCTTTCATTTTCTTTTACTTAATTGCATACTTTCATTCATTGCATTATTTTCATTGGTGTTAGAATTTTATTTGGGTCATTGCTTTTCTATATTTTTGTGGATTATTTGACAATTATATATTACTTTTTAAAGGATTGCTTGCATGTTCAATTTAATACTTTCAAATAGCTTATTTACCATGCATGCTATGTGTTTGTGAAAATGTCCGTATGGCATTGTGCACTATTTTTAAGATTTCTTTTAATCTAATACTATAAATGCCTGCTTTTCACAAATTCCCTTTACTATTTTATTAATTAAATATAATTGTTAATACAAACATTATTGTTAGTTTCTCACGACTAACAATACATTAAAGCCTTTGATGCTTGATCTATGCTACTCATGCCCTTGCCGGCATGCTAATAAACATCTTGCATCCAATACTCCCCATGCCTTGCTATATTTCCATTGATGAACTGATCACATGGAATCGCGACCATATCTTTCATTCACTATTTCTTTTACTTGGCATGATTATCACTCGTACCGCCCTCCTCTTTGCTCCATCCCTTTGATTTCATGTGCCTTTCTCTTCTTCCTTTTTCAGGCTGGCCACCAAAATGGGTAAAGAGAAAGCCTCTACAAGAGAGCACCAGCTGAGGAACCACAACCCCCATCCACCTGCACATCTCAGCATGCACCGAGGACGGTGCAATCTTTAAGTGTGGGGAGGTCGATACCAATCTCCGCAGGTTAGCTAATCCCTTCTCAACACCAATGGTAATTTGTTAATCATTGCATTTGCATGTTTGTTTGATTTTGTGCATTTAGTTACTACTTGGTTGAAGTAATATTTTCTTTTTCAAGAAATTTTTATATAGTATTTCACTAATTTGAATAAAACTTTTTGAAAAACTTGTTTGAAGAAATATTATTTTGGAACATGGTTTAAAGCTTGAACACACAAAACCAGTGAGATTTTGAGCCTATTTGATTGGTTGCATTCTATCAACCAATATTTTAATTTTGGTGTGTGTTTTTCTCTCTAAAATTGTGATCTTTGTCTTGCTTAATTCTATATTTCCATTATTTGATGTATGCATACACTTATATGATTGAGGCCTTTCTTTCATTGAGCTTACATACCCATATGACCTTAACCCTTCATTACCCCTTGCAAACCAATTTGGAGCCTATTTTACCCCTTTGTTCTTTATTTTAGCACATCATTAACTCTAAGCGAAAAATAATAATGTCCTTAATTTGAATTCTTGGTTAGCTTAGACTAGTGAGAATGCTTATGAATTATGTGTGGGGAAGAGTGGGTTTGAAAACATCTGGTTTGAGAATTGAGTATGTTAGAATTTTCTGAAAATGTGAAAGAAATGTTTAGGACATGCTCATGCATTCAATAAATTAATCATATGCATTGAGAAAAACAAAAGAAAAAAATATATATTTAAAAAAAGAGCAAAATAAGTGAAAGGGGACAAAATGCCCCAAAGTAAGTGGTGAAAGCAGTGCATATGAGTTGTACTTGAAATTAGAATGCATGAATATGTGGAAAACATAGTTAATGGGAAGTCAGATTTTATATTATGATTACATGGGTTGTCCTAAGTTAGTTGGAATAGTTTATGTTAATTAAGGATTCAAATTTTAGTCCACTTGGCCAAATACAATCCTACCTTGACCCTAACCCCATTACAACCCTTAAAAGACCTCTTGATTTATGTATTGGCGCATTAAATTTTTGTTGATTGTTAGATGAAGAGCAAGCTATAGAAAGCAAGATTAGTAGAGAATTGAGAGAATTGACCCTAGACACTTGAGAGTTAGAATGATATACATTACCAGTAAGGGTTCAGTGCTCAATTCTATGGTCCCTACTTTCATGAGCTATCTTCTTCTTGCAAATTATTTGTGTAGTATTTTATGATTTGAATTAGTGAAATCCAGTTCATATCTGTCTTGAAGAATTTATTTGCTTTTAACCAAGTAAGTAGAAATATTTTTCATTTAGTTGCATTCATAGGTTGCATCTCATGCATTCTACCATTCCTCTTCATTCCTTTATAGTTCTCTTGAGCTTAGCATGAGGACATGATTTTGTTTAAGTGTGGGGAGGTTGATAAACCACTATTTTATGGTTTATCTTGTGCTCAATTGAGTGGATTTTATCAACTCTTTACCCACTTATTCATATTATTTGCATGTTTTACATTTCCCTTCCTAATTATCTGCTTTGATTGAAAACATGCTTCTTTGGACTTATATTTGCTTATTATTAATCCTCTCTTATCACCATTAGATGCCTTGATATGTGTATTAAGTGTTTCCAGAGATTACAGGGTAGGAATGGCTCAGAGGATGAAAAGAAAGCATGCAAAAGTGGAAGGAATACAAGAAGTTGGAGAAACTGCTAAGCTGTCCAGCCTGACCTCTTCGCACTCAAACGGCTATAACTTTAGCAATAGAGGTCCAAACGATGCGGTTTCAGTTGCGTTGGAAAGCTAACATCCGGGGCTTCGATTTGATATATAATTTGCTATAGTTGCCTGGTGGACGAAATTGTGATCACTTGTTATGTATTTATAAAGGATGTATACTCTGAGGGCATTGTTTATTTTCTTCACAATCTCGTTCAACTAACCAGCAAGTGTACTGGGTCGTCCAAGTAATAACCTTACGTGAGTAAGGGTCGAATCCACAGAGATTGTTGGTATGAAGCAAGCTATGGTCACCTTGCAAATCTCAGTTAGGCAGATTAAAATAGTTTATGGGTTTTCGAATAATTAATAATAAAAAGAAGAAATAAAAAAAGGGATAGAACACTTATGCAGATTCATTGGTAGAGGTATCTTTTAAGTATATACAGCTGCTGCATGGCTCAAGCACGCCTGCTCTCCTACTGCTTCTACTCAATTCTTCTTACTCCTTTCCATGGCAAGCTTTGTATAGGGGTTCACCATCAACTGTGGCTACTTTCATTCCTCACGGGGAAATAACCTGTGCGGCTGTCACTCGCACAGCTAACCAGTCTGGAGGCATCACCCATGGCTGATGGCTACATCCCATCCTCGCAGTGAAAACTATGCAAACGCACTCTGTCACAGTACGGCTAATCACCGGTTGGTTCCCGCTCCTACTGGAATAGAATCCCTCTTTTGCGTCTGTCACCAACGCCCAGCAGGTTAAAGTTTGAAGCACGTCACGGTCACTCATGATCGGAATCCTACTCGGAACACCACAGACAAGGTTGGACTTTCCGGACTCCCAGGATCCTACTCGGAATACCACAGACAAGGTTGGACTTTCCGGATCCAGATGAATGCCGCCAACTATCTAACTTATACCACGAAGATTCTGTTGGGGAATCTAAGAGATACGCATTCAAGCTCTGTTGCATGTAGAACGGACATGGTTGTCAATCACGCGCATTCATAAGTGAGAATGATAATGAGGGTAATCTGACTCATCACATTCATCATGTTCTTGGGTACGAATGAATATCTTGGAATAAGAATAAGAGAGATTTGAATAAAAGAAGATAGAATTTCATTAATACTTGAGGTACAGCAGAGCTCCACACCCTTAATCTATGGTGTGCAGAAACTCCACCGTTGAAAATACATAAGCAAAAGGTTCAGGCATGGCCGAATGGCCAGCCCTCTCCATGATCAAGTGACCGAATCAAAAAGACTAAGAATGGTCAAAAGATGGTCAAAAGATGTCTAATACAATAGATAAATGTCCTATATATACTAGACTAGCTTCTAGGGTTTACATGAGTAAGTAATTGATGCATAAATCCACTTCCGGGGCCCACTTGGTGTGTGCTTGGGCTGAGCTTGATGAATTCACGTGCTAAGGCATATCTTGGCGTTGAACTATGAGTTATGACGTGTTTTGGGCGTTCAACTCCGGATCATGACGTTTTTCTGGCGTTTTACTCTAGACTGAAGCGTGTACTTGGCGTTTAACGCCAAGTTACGTCGTCATTCTTCGAATAAAGTATGGACTATTATATATTGCTGGAAAGCTCTGGATGTCTACTTTCCAACGCCGTTGAGAGCGCGCCAATTGGAGTTCTGTAGCTCCAGAAAATCCATTTCGAGTGCAGGGAGGTCAGAATCCAACAGCATCAGCAGTCCTTTTGTTAGCCTTCTTCAGAGTTTTGCTCAAATCCCTCAATTTCAGTCAGAATTTACCTGAAATCACAGAAAAACACACAAACTCATAGTAAAGTCCAGAAATGTGAATTTAACATCAAAACTAGTGAAAACATCCCTAAAAGTAGCTTAAACTTACTAAAAACTATATGAAAACAATGCCAAAAAGCGTATAAATTATCCGCTCATCACAACACCAAACTTAAATTGTTGCTTGTCCCCAAGCAACTGAAAATCAAATAGGATAAAAAGAAGAGAATATACTATAAAGTCCAAAATATCAATGAATATTAATTTAATTAGATGAGCGGGACTTGTAGCTTTTTGCTTCTGAACAGTTTTGGCATCTCACTTTTTCCTTTGAAGTTTAGAGTGATTGGCTTCTCTAGGAACTTAGAATTTCAGATAGTGTTATTGACTTTCCTAGTTAGGCATGTTGATTCTTGAACACAGCTACTTTATGAGTCTTGGCCTTGGCCCTAAGCACTTTGTCTTCCAGTATTACCACCGGATACACAAATGCCACAGACACATAACTGGGTGAACCTTTTCAGATTGTGACTCAGCTTTGCTAAAGTCCCCAGTTAGTGGTGTCCAGAGCTCTTAAGCACACTCTTTAGCTTTGGATCACGACTTTAACCACTCAGTCTCAAGCTTTTCACTTGGACCTTCATGACACAAGCACATGGTTAGGGACAGCTTGTTTTAGCCGCTTAGGCCTGGATTTTTAATTTCCTTGGGCCCTCCTATCCATTAATGCTCAAAGCCTTGGATCCTTGCTACCCTTGCCTTTTGGTTTTAAGGGCTATTGGCTTTTTCTGCTTGCTTTTTCTTTCTATTTTTTTTTTTCGCCACTTTTTTTTTTCACTGCTTTTTCTTGCTTCAAGAATCAATTCATGAATTTTTCAGTTCATCAATAACATTTCTCTTTGTTCATCATTCTTTCAAGAGCCAACAATTTTAACACTCATAAACAACAAGATCAAAAATATGCACTGTTCAAGCATTCATTCAGAAAACAAAAATTATTGCCACCACATCAATATAATTAAATTAAATTCACTAATAATTTCGAAAATTATGTACTTCTTGTTCTTTTGAATTAAAACATTTTTCTTTTAAGATAGGTGAAAGACTAATGGATTTTATTCATAGCTTTAAGGCATGGTTTACACACTAATGATCATGAAGTAGAAACACAAAAACATAGATAAACATAACACTTAAAAACCGAAAACAGAAAGAAAATAAAGAACAAGGAATGAATCCACCTCTTAGTGGCGTCTTCTTCTTGAAGTACCAATGATGTTCTTCAACTCTTCTATGTCCCTTCCTTGCCTTTGTTGCTCCTCCCTCATAGCTCTTTGATCTTCTCTTATTTCTTGGAGAGTGAGGGCGTGTTCATGGTGTTCCACCCTTAGTTGTTCCACATTATGGCTCAAGTCTTCTAAGGAGGTACTGAGTTGCTCCCAATAGTTGTTAGGAGGAAAGTGCATTCCATGAGGCATTTGTTGATGAACTTCCTCATGTTCTTCTTGAGGGCCGTGAGGAACTTCCCTTGTTTGCTCCATCCTCTTCTTTGTGATGGGCTTGTCTTCTTCAATGGAGACATCTCCATCTATGATAACTCCAGCTGAATAACATAGATGGCATATGAGGTGGGGGAAGGCTAGCCGTGCCATGTATGAAGGCTTGTCAGCTATTTTGTAGAGTTCATTGGCTATGACTTCATGAACCTCTACCTCCTCTCCAATCATGATGCTATGGATCATGATTGCCCGATCCATAGTAACTTCAGATCGGTTGCTTGTAGGGATGATGGATCTTTGGATGAACTCCAACCATCCTCTAGCTACAGGCTTGAGGTCCAGTCTTCTTAGTTGGACTGGTTTGCCTTTGGAGTCTACTCTCCATTGGGCGCCTTCCACACAAATGTCCATTAGGACTTGGTCCAACCTTTGATTGAAGTTGACCCTCCTTGTGTAGGGGCGTTCATCACCTTGCATCATGGGTAGATGAAACGCCAACCTCACATTTTCCGGACTGAAATCTAAGTATTTCCCCCGAACCATTGTGAGATAGTTCTTTGGATTCGGGTTCATACTTTGATCATGGTTCCTAGTGATCCATGCATTAGCATAGAACTCTTGAACCATCAATAATCCGATTTGTTGCATGGGGTTGGTTATGACTTCCCACCCTCTTCTTTGGATTTCATGTCGGATTTCCGGATACTCATTCTTTTTGAGCTTGAAGGGGACCTCAGGGATCACCCTCTTCTTTGCCACAACATCATAGAAGTGGTCTTGGTGGCTCTTGGAGATGAATCTCTCCTTTTCCCATGATTCGGAAGTGGAAGCTTTTACCTTCCCTTTTCCTTTTCTTGAGGAAACTCCGGTCTTGGGTGCCATTGATGGTGAATGAAAAATAAAAAGCTAGGCTTTTTACCACACCAAACATAAAATTTGCTCGTCCTCGAGCAAAAGAAAAAAAGAGTAGAAGAAGAAGAAGAAGAAGAGAATTTGGAAGAGAGGGAGAGAAGTGGGTTCGGCTATGTAGAGAATAATGGGTAGTGTTGTGGGAAAATGAAGAAGAAAAGGGAGGTATTTATAGGGAGGGGGGAGGGTTAGGTTTCGGCCATTTTGGGTGGGAATGGGTGGGAAATTGAATTTGAATGTAATGGGGGTAGGTGGGGTTTTATGGGGAAGAGGAGGTTGATGTGAATGGTGTAGGTTTTTGGGAAGGGTGACATTGAGAATGAGATTTGGATTAGGAGAGTGTGAATAGGATTAAAAGAAAAGGTAGGTGGGGATCCTGTGGGGTCCACAGATCCTGAGGTGGGAATCCTGTGGGGTCCACAGGTCCTGAGGTGAAAAGAAATACCATTCCTTCACCCTATAGGCGTGTAAATTGCCTTCATGCACCATTCTGGCGTTCAAACGCCCATTGGTGCATGTTCTGGGCGTTAAACGCCCATGTGATGCTTGATTCTGGCGTTGAACGCCAGTTTCAAGCTTGTTTCTGGCGTTCAGCGCCAGATTGTCCTCTGCGTGCGCATCCTGGCGTTAAACGCCAGGATGTTGCTTGTTTTGGGCGTTCAGCGCCAGGAAGATGCTCTGTTCTGGCGTTGAACGCCCGCCAGATGCATCTTCTGGGCGCTGAACGCCAGCCCGTGCGTCCTCCAGGGTGAAAAATTTTTTTCTTCTGTTTTTGACTCTGTTTTTAATTTTTTTGATTTTTTCGTGACTCCTCATGATCATGTACCTAATTAAACACAAAAATAACAAAGAAACAAAATAAAATAAAATTAGATAAATAAAATTGGGTTGCCTCCCAACAAGCGCTTCTTTAATGTCAATAGCTTGACAGTGGCTCTCATGGAGCCACAGAGCAATCAAGTCAATGTTGTCTAGTCCCAACACCAAACTCAGAGTTTGGATATGGGGTTTGAACACCAAACTTAGAGTTTGGTTGTGGCTTCGCAACACCAAACTTAGAGTTTGACTGTGTGGGCTCTTCTTGACCTTGAACTGAGAGAAGCTCTTCATGCTTACTCTCTTTTGTCACAGAGGGATGGCCATGTGCTTGAAACACAAGGTATTCCCCATTTAATTGAAGGACTAACTCTCCTCTGTTGACATCTATCACAGCTTCTGGTGTGGCTAGGAAAGGTCTTCCTAGGATGATGCATTCATCATCTTCCTTCCTAGTATCTAGGATTAGGAAATCAGCAGGGATGTAAAAGTCTTCAACTTTTACTAGCACGTCCTCTACTATCCCATGAGCTTGTCTCATTGACTTATCTGCCAATTGCAGTGAGAACAAAGCAGGTTGCACCTCAATGATCCCTAGCTTCTCCATTACAGAGAGTGGCATAAGGTTTATCCCTGACCCAAGATCACATAGAGCTTTTTCAAAGCTCATGGTGCCAATGGTGCAAGGTATTAAGAACTTGCCAGGATCTTGTTTCTTTTGAGGTAGAGTTTCCTGAATCCAAGTCTTTAAGTCACTAATGAGCAAGGGAGGTTCACTTTCCCAAGTCTCATTACCAAATAGCTTGGCATTCAGTTTCATGATAGCTCCTAGATATTGAGCAATTTGCTCGCCAGTCGCATCTTCATCCTCTTCAGAGGATGAATAATAGTCAGAGCTCATGAATGGCAGAAGGAGATTTAATGGAATCTCTAAGGTCTCTGTATGAGCCTCAGATTCCTCAGGATCCTTAATAGGAAGCTCCTTCTTGCTTGGAGGACGTCCCAGGAGTTCTTTCTCACTAGGATTTTCGTCCTCCTCCTCCTTTGTGCTTTCGGCCATGTTGACTAAGTCAATGGCTTTGCACTCTCCTTTTGGATTCTCTTCTGTATTACTTGGGAGAATACTGGGAGGAGTTTCAATAACTTTCTTACTCAGCTGGCCTACTTGTGCCTCCAAATTTCTAGTGGAGGATCTTGTTTCATTCATGAAACTGAAAGTGGCTTTTGACAGATCAGAGACAATATTGGCTAAATTAGAATTATTTTGTTCAGAGTTCTCTGTCTGTTGCTGAGAAGATGATGGATATGGCTTACTATTATTCAGCCTATTGCGTCCACCATTGTTAAAACCTTGTTGAGGTTTTTGTTGATCCTTCCAGGAGAAATTTGGATGATTTCTCCATGATGGGTTATAGGTATTTCCATATGGTTCACCCAGATAATTAACCTCTGCCATGGCAGGGTTCTCAGGATCATAAGCTTCTTCAGAAGCTACCTCTCTAGTACTGTTGGATGCATGTTGCAATCCATTCAGATTTTGAGAGATCATGTTGACCTGTTGAGTCAACACTTTGTTCTGAGCCAGTATGGCATTCAGAGCATCAATTTCAAGAACTCCCTTCTTCTGAGGTACTCCATTATTCACGGAATTCCTCTCAGAGGTATACATGAACTGGTTGTTTGCAACCATGTCAATGAGTTCTTGAGCCTCTTCAGGCGTTTTCTTCAGGTGAATAGATCCACCTGCAGAATGGTACAGTGACATTTTCGAAAATTCAGAGAGACCATAATAGAATATATCTAATAGGGTCCACTCTGAAAACATGTCAGATGGACATCTCTTGGTCAGCTGCTTGTATCTTTCCCAAGCTTCATAGAGGGATTCACCATCTTTTTGTTTGAAGGTTTGAACATCCACTCTCAGCTTGCTCAGCTTTTGAGGAGGAAAGAATTTATCCAAGAATGCAGTGACCAGCTTATCCCAGGAGTCTAGGCTATCCTTAGGTTGTGAATCCAACCATATTCTAGCTCTGTCTCTTACAGCAAAAGGGAAAAGCATGAGTCTGTAGACTTCAGGATTAACTCCATTCGTCTTTACAGTATCACAGACTTGCAAGAATTCAGTTAAAAACTGATAAGGATCTTCAGATGGAAGTCCATAAAACTTGCAGTTTTGTTGCATTAATGCAACTAGTTGAGGCTTAAGCTCAAAGTTATTGGCTCCAATGGCAGGAATGGAGATGCTTCTTCCATCAAACTTGGATGTTGGCTTTGTGAAGTCACCAAGCATTCTCCTTGCATTATTATTATTATTATTTTCGGCTGCCATGTCCTTCTCTTGTTCGAAAATTTCTGAAAGGTTGTTTCTGGATTGTTGTAATTTAGCTTCTCTTAATTTTCTCTTCAGAGTCCTTTCAGGTTCTGGATCAGCTTCAACAAGAGTGCCTTTATCCTTGTTCCTGCTCATAAAAAAGAGAAGAAGACAAGAAAAGAAAGAGGAATACTCTATGTCACAGTATAGAGATTCCTTTATGTTAGTAGAAGAAGAAAGGGGTAGAAGAAGAGTGGAAAAGAAACACAACTGTGAGGATGGCAGAGATGTGAGATGAGATGTTAGGATATGAATGAAGAGAGGTGAGGAGAAGTGTTAGTAATTAAATAATTAAAATAGAAAAAGAAAAGAAGATTTTTGAA
Organism: Arachis hypogaea; assembly: GCF_003086295.3. Taxonomy (NCBI): domain Eukaryota; kingdom Viridiplantae; phylum Streptophyta; class Magnoliopsida; order Fabales; family Fabaceae; genus Arachis; species Arachis hypogaea. The sequence goes on from NC_092040.1 coordinate 62,506,346, forward strand.
AATAATTTTGAAAAAGAGGTTAGTAATTTTCGAAAATTAAAGATAAGATGAGATTAAAATTAAAATTTAAAACAAAAAATTTTTTTTTTTTTTTTTGAAAAAGAGAGGGAGAATTTTCGAAAATTTAGAGAGGGAAAAGTAGTTAGGTGGTTTTGAAAAAGATAAGAAACAAACAAGGAGTTAGTTAGTTGATTGAAAAAGATTTGAAATCAAGTTTTGAAAAAGATAAGAAGATAAGAGGTTAGATAAGATATTTTGAAATCAAATTTTGAAAAAGATAAAATTTTTTGAAAAAGATAAGATAAAAGATAAAAAGATATATTTGAAAAAGATATTTAAAAAAAAAAGATTTAATTTTAAAAATTACTTAACTAACAAGAAACTACAAGATAAGATTCTAGAACTTAAAGATTGAACCTTTCTTAACAAGAAAGTAACAAACTTCAAATTTTTGAACCAATCACATTAATTGTTAGCTAATTTTTCGAAAATTGGATAAAAAGATAAGAAAAAGATTTTGAAAATATTTTGAAAAATATTTTTGAAATTTTCGAAAATAATAAAAAAAAATGAAAAAGATATGATTTTTGAAAAAGATTTTGAAAAGATAAGATTTTTAAAATTGAAATTTTGACTTGACTTGTAAGAAACAACTAATTTTGAAAATTTTTGACCAAGTCAATCCCAAAATTTCGAAATTTTGGAGGGAAATAAGGAAAAGATATTTTTGATTTTTTAAATATTGAATGAAAAACACAAAAATGACCCAAAACATGAAAATTTTGGATCAAGACACAAGATGCATGCAAGAATGCTATGAATGTCAAGATGAACACCAAGAACACTATGAAGATCATGATGAACATCAAGAACATAATTTTGAAAAATTTTTGATGCAAAGAAAACATGCAAGACACCAAACTTAGAAATCTTTAATGCATGAAAATTATGAATGCAAAAATGCACATGAAAAACAACAAAAGACACAAAACAAGAAATCATCAAGATCAAACAAGAGGACTTGTCAAGAACAACTTGAAGATCATGAAGAACACTATGAATGCATGAATTTTCGAAAACAATGCAAGAAAAATTTTAAAAGCATGCACTTGACACCAAACTTAAAAATTAACACAAGACTCAAACAAGAAACACAAAATATTTTTGATTTTTATGATTTTCTAATTTTTTTTTTTTTGTATTTTTATTGATTTTTTTCGAAAAACATTTTTGGAAAAACGAAAAATAAAAGAAAAATTTTGAAAAAGATTTTTGAAAAGAAAATTACCTAATCTGAGCAACAAGATGAACCGTCAGTTGTCCATACTCGAACAATCCCCGGCAACGGCGCCAAAAACTTGGTGGACGAAATTGTGATCACTTGTTATGTATTTATAAAGGATGTATACTCTGAGGGCATTGTTTATTTTCTTCACAATCTCGTTCAACTAACCAGCAAGTGTACTGGGTCGTCCAAGTAATAACCTTACGTGAGTAAGGGTCGAATCCACAGAGATTGTTGGTATGAAGCAAGCTATGGTCACCTTGCAAATCTCAGTTAGGCAGATTAAAATAGTTTATGGGTTTTCGAATAATTAATAATAAAAAGAAGAAATAAAAAAAGGGATAGAACACTTATGCAGATTCATTGGTAGAGGTATCTTTTAAGTATATACAGCTGCTGCATGGCTCAAGCACGCCTGCTCTCCTACTGCTTCTACTCAATTCTTCTTACTCCTTTCCATGGCAAGCTTTGTATAGGGGTTCACCATCAACTGTGGCTACTTTCATTCCTCACGGGGAAATAACCTGTGCGGCTGTCACTCGCACAGCTAACCAGTCTGGAGGCATCACCCATGGCTGATGGCTACATCCCATCCTCGCAGTGAAAACTATGCAAACGCACTCTGTCACAGTACGGCTAATCACCGGTTGGTTCCCGCTCCTACTGGAATAGAATCCCTCTTTTGCGTCTGTCACCAACGCCCAGCAGGTTAAAGTTTGAAGCACGTCACGGTCACTCATGATCGGAATCCTACTCGGAACACCACAGACAAGGTTGGACTTTCCGGACTCCCAGGATCCTACTCGGAACACCACAGACAAGGTTGGACTTTCCGGATCCAGATGAATGCCGCCAACTATCTAACTTATACCACGAAGATTCTGTTGGGGAATCTAAGAGATACGCATTCAAGCTCTGTTGCATGTAGAACGGACATGGTTGTCAATCACGCGCATTCATAAGTGAGAATGATAATGAGGGTAATCTGACTCATCACATTCATCATGTTCTTGGGTACGAATGAATATCTTGGAATAAGAATAAGAGAGATTTGAATAAAAGAAGATAGAATTTCATTAATACTTGAGGTACAGCAGAGCTCCACACCCTTAATCTATGGTGTGCAGAAACTCCACCGTTGAAAATACATAAGCAAAAGGTTCAGGCATGGCCGAATGGCCAGCCCTCTCCATGATCAAGTGACCGAATCAAAAAGACTAAGAATGGTCAAAAGATGGTCAAAAGATGTCTAATACAATAGATAAATGTCCTATATATACTAGACTAGCTTCTAGGGTTTACATGAGTAAGTAATTGATGCATAAATCCACTTCCGGGGCCCACTTGGTGTGTGCTTGGGCTGAGCTTGATGAATTCACGTGCTAAGGCATATCTTGGCGTTGAACTATGAGTTATGACGTGTTTTGGGCGTTCAACTCCGGATCATGACGTTTTTCTGGCGTTTTACTCTAGACTGAAGCGTGTACTTGGCGTTTAACGCCAAGTTACGTCGTCATTCTTCGAATAAAGTATGGACTATTATATATTTCTGGAAAGCTCTGGATGTCTACTTTCCAACGCCGTTGAGAGCGCGCCAATTGGAGTTCTGTAGCTCCAGAAAATCCATTTCGAGTGCAGGGAGGTCAGAATCCAACAGCATCAGCAGTCCTTTTGTTAGCCTTCTTCAGAGTTTTGCTCAAATCCCTCAATTTCAGTCAGAATTTACCTGAAATCACAGAAAAACACACAAACTCATAGTAAAGTCCAGAAATGTGAATTTAACATCAAAACTAGTGAAAACATCCCTAAAAGTAGCTTAAACTTACTAAAAACTATATGAAAACAATGCCAAAAAGCGTATAAATTATCCGCTCATCATTGCCCTGACGCCAGGCAACGCAAACGCGTGGGTCACGCGGACGCGTGACCTAGCAGGAACGCAACCCGCGCGGCCGCGTGAGCCATGCGGCCGCGTCACTTTTCCGCGACCTGTATGGACCAGAAAGCGCTAGAAGTGACTTCTGGGCTGTTTCTGACCCAGTTTTCGGCCCAGAGAACATAGATTAGAGGCTATAAAGTGGGGGAAGGCATCCATTCAAGTGTGCACGAATTTTTCTGCAATTTTTCATGATTTAGATCTAGTTTTGAGAGAGGTTCTCTCTCTCTCTCTCTCATTAGGATTAGGATTAGAAATTAGGATTTTTAGAAACTAGGATTTAGGACTTCTCTTGGTTTTTAAGAGTGACTCTCGATCCAGGTTCAATATTCCTTTTATTATTTAATTCTCTTGTTTATACCTTGATTACTCTGAAACCTTTATTGTGTTTGATTGATATTGCCCAATTGGCTTATGGATTTTCTCATGTTGGAACTATATTAGTTTATTAATGATGTTTGAGGTATTTCAGTTTACTATTGCTCTCTTTGATTTAAGTTATTGTTACTTCCCATCTGAGGATATTTTCACTCTAGCAATTTTACTTTTTCCCCTTTTGTCCTTGGTTAAACAATTGGTAACTCTTGATTTGTCAAACTCATTGTTGATTGAAAATTGGAATTAATTCATCCACTTAACTTGCCTCCATAGTTAGAGGTTAACAAAGTGGGATTAAAATCCAATCTCTATCACAACCGATAAATCTGCACTTCCGATTTGTCATACCTTGCACAAAAGTTTGCTTACAGTATTTATTTATTTTAATTACCATTTGATTTATTTGCCTTATTTATTCTTCACTCTCAAAACCCCAATTTTACCTTTTTCATAACCAATAATAAGAACATACCTCCCTGCAATTCCTTGAGAAGACGACCCGAGGTTTAAATACTCGGTTAACAATTTATTTAGGGGTTTGTTACTTGTAACAACCAAAACGTTTGTACGAAGGGATTTCTGTCAGTTTAGAGACTATTTCTACAACGCGACTGTTTTTATGAAATTCTATACTGGCAAAAATCCCGACGTCATCTTACCTTATTGGTTCTAAAGTAGTTGTGTTTACTGACTATGCGACACTCAAATACCTGTTAACCAAACAAGAATCTAAGCCCAGATTTATCAGATGGATCCTATTACTCCAGGAATTCAACACTGAAATCAAGGATAGAAGTGGAGCAGAAGATAAGGTAGCAGACCACCTATCAAGGATCCCACACATGGACAATGAAGCTCACAGCCCTGGTGTAAATGATAGCTTCCTTTATGAGCAATTGATGATGCTTCAAGAGGCTCCATGGTTTGCAGACATAGCCAACTTCAAGGCAATTGGAGAGCTACCCTCCAACATCAACAAGCACATAAGAAGGAAGCTCATCAATGATGCCAAGCATTTCATATGGGATGAACCATACCTCTTTAAGAGGTGTGCTGATGGAATACTAAGAGGATGCATTTTTCATGAGAAAGGACAAGAGGTCCTTTGGCATTGCTATGGATCTACCTGTGGAGGACACTTTAGTGGAGAAAGGACTGCAGCCAAGTGATGAGCGGATATTTTATACGCTTTTTGACATCATTTTCATATAGTTTTTAGCATATTTTATTTAGTTTTTATTAAGTTTTTATAGGTTTTAGTGTTAAATTCACATTTTTGGATTCTACTATAAGCTTTTGTGTTTTGGTACAATTTCAGGTATTTTCTAGCTGAAATTGAGGTGCTGCTGCAAAAGTCTGATTCAGAGACAGAGAAAGCACTACAGATGCTGTCTGGATCTGACCAACCTGCACTCGGAAGAGCTTTTCTAGAGCTACAGATGTCCAAATGGAGTGTCCTTAACAGATATGGAAAGCTGACTTTTAGAGCTTTCCAGAAATGTATAACAGTTTATACTTTGCTTCAGATTAAAAGGCCCGAAACTGGCATTTAACGGCATCCGTGTACCCCTTTCCTTGCATCCAGCACCCAAAGAGCAGATACTTACATTCAAACTCCCAAAGAGGACCCCTAGATAGTGTTCAAAAACCTAGAGGTCCCCTAGCACGTGGATCTCATCAAAGCTTAGCCTAAACACTCACCAAGTAGGCCTCCGAAGTGGATTTTAGCACTATATAGATAGTTTTACCCTTACTAATCATTTGATAAGTATTTAAAGTGTATTTTACATAATCACGCAGAGGTGAATCCAAGAGAAGAGTGCAAGGCTATAACTATTGAGGTAGAAGCTGAATCTGGAGAGAATATGGGTGACATTGAACGCCAGTGAAGGACATATTCCTGGGCGTTCAATGCCAAACTGGCAGCAAGCCTGGCACTGAATGCCAGTGAAGAACCCCTCACGGGGCATTCAATGCCCATCCTGGCAGCAAAGCTGGCATTCAACACCATCTAAGGAGCACTGGCTAGGCGTTCAATGCCCAAATACACAGGCTTTTTGGCGCTAAACGCCAGTGAGGAACCCCTCACTTGGCGTTAAATGCCCACACATCCAAGGAAGATGGCATTGAACGCCAGCAAAGACATCCTTGCTGGGCATTCAACGCTCAAAATCATAGAGGAACTGGCGTTTAACGCTAGTAAGAGGGGACAGCAAGGGTGTTCAACGCCCAAAGAGCTATCAGAGCTGGTGTTGAACGCCAGTAAAAGCACACCCTTTGAGTGCTTACATCCCACTGAAGAAACCTCTATCCCATAACCAAAGGAAGCCAAGTCTCACATAAAGACCATAGAGGTTCCTTTAAATGCACTCCTGTAGTACATAAGATCTGATGACTACTCATCCTCTGATGAGGATGAAGACACTAGGGAAGAGCAAGTTGCTCGGTACCTAGGAGTTCTTATAAAGATAAATGCCAAGTTGTTTGGTACAAGGCCTCTAGAGGAAGAACCTCCACTACTTACCAAAGAACTCCATGCTTTGGTTCAGCAGAAGCTACCTTAGAAGCTTCTAGATCCTGGACGCTTTCTAATTCCTTGCACCATAGGCACTATCACCTTTGACAAGGCTCTGTGTGACCTTTGGTCAAGCATCAACCTCATGCCTCTCTCTGTAATTGAGAAGCTGGGAATCCTTGAGGTACAAGCTGCAAACATCTCATTAGAGATGGCAGATAAGACAATGATGAAGCTATTATGGTCTAGTAGAGGATGTCTTGGTGAAGGTTGAAAACCACTATATCCTTGCAAACTTCATAGTCTTAGAAATAGGAGAGGATGAGGATGACTCTGTCATTATCGGAAGACCTTTCCTTGCCACTACCAATGCTATCATTGATGTGGCTAAGGGAGAACTAACTCTACAATTAGGGAGGATCACCTCTTATTCAAGATGCCTCATCCGAATTCTCCCTCAAATAAAAGAGAGATCACTGTGCAACACCTAGTGTTCCAACGCTCCCTTTCTGTGCATAGCTTTAAAGAGCCCTCAGACATCAATTCTAAGTTTGGTGTTGGGTAGCCATCAACAAGCTCTAAACACAAAGGTACTAAGAAGAAAGTACCTAAAGGTTGGATGGATAAGAAAGTCCCAATTGAAGGCCTCTCACCTGTCTTGAGAGTTGTCTTCACTAAGAAACCAGTCTTACCACATACAGTGAGTTGTATCCTGTCTCTAGAGAATGTGGAGCTCATTCATGAGAAGATAGGGAGTAGGTTCACACTGCAAGGGGCAAAAATCTGAGCCCATAGTCACCACTGTAAGGAGCTAACCGTCAAGCTAATGACGTTAAAGAAGCGCTTATTTGGAGACAACCCAACCTTAATTAATTATTTATTTCTTTTTATTTTGTTTTGTTTTTCTTTTAGGGTTATGATCATGTATATCAGTCATAACAGAGACAGAATTCATAGAAGTGAAAACAGAACACTTTGGATGGAGTGTTAAAGTTGAATGCCAGCCAGGGTATCCCTGTTGGGTGTTCAACGCTCCTCATGGGCAGCATTGCAAGCGTTGAATGCCAGCTAGAGAGCAGCCCCTGGGCATTCAAATGCCAGTGCAGAGGAGCAGGGAATCCAGATTCCCTAGCCTCTCAGGATCAGTGGGTCCCACAGTAACTTCACCTACCCCACCTTTTTCTACTCTAGTATTCCCCACTATTCATATTTGCTCGAGGACGAGTAAAATTCTTAAGTTTGGCATTGCAAAAGCTTTGATTTGTGACTTCTACCACTCTTAAGTATAGAAGAAGATCCAAGGGGCTGTGAAGAACGAACAACAAAGAGAAAGGAGTGACATTGAACAGATCAAGCATCACATTGGATCCTCAAGGAAGAGCACTAGCCGCTACCATTAAAGGTGGATTGGTTCTCTTAATCTCCTTTCCTATTATATTTTTCTATTTTCTATTATGTTTTATTTGTTCTCTTATTCTCGTTGCACGAGCATTTGCATTGATCTCTTAAAGATGTTAAATGTCGCATATATCTCTCACGTTGTTTAAAAGAAAATTTTTATTGAAAAGAATTGAGAGATGCGTGAATTTCAAATTTAAAATAAGAATAGTTTAAATATGTTGATGTGGTGGCATTACTTTTATTTTCTGAATGTATGATTAAACAGTTCATATTTGAAGTTGAAATTTATAAATGTTGGCTCTTGAAAGAATAATGATGAAACTGAAATATTATTGGTGATTTGAAAAATCTCAAAAATTGATTCTTGAAGCAAGAAAAAGCAGTAAAAGAAAAAGAAAAAGCTTGCATGTGGAAAAAAAAAAGCCAAAAGAGAAAAAGGAAGCAGAAAAAGCCAAAAGCTCGTTAAACCAAAAGGCAAGAGCAAAAAGCCAATTTCCCTTAAAACCAAAAGGCAAGGGTAAAAAAGATCCAAGGCTTTGAGCATTAGTGGATAGGAGGGTGCAAAGGAATAAAATCCTGGCCTAAGCAGCTAAACCAAGCTGTCTCTAACCATGTGCTTGTGGCATGAAGGTGTCAAGTGAAAAGCTTGAGACTGAGCAGTTAAAGTAATGATCCAAAGCAAAAAGGGTGTGCTTAAGAACTTTGGCTACCTCTATATGGGGATTCTAGCAAAACTAAATTACAATCCGAAAGGCTTCACCCAGTTAAAGTGTCTGTGACATTTTTGTATCCAGTGGTAATACTTGAAAACAAAGTGCTTAGGGCCACGGCCAAGACTCTAAAAAGCTATGTTCAAGAATAAAAAATAACTTAACTAGGAGAGTCAATAATATCATCTGGATTCTAAGTTCCTAAGGATGCCAACATCTCTGAGTTTGAATGGATAGTGAAATGCCAAAACTATACAGAAGCAAAAAGTTACTAAGTCCCGCTCATCTAATTGAAAATGAGCTTCATTGAAAACTTTGAAATCAATTGTATCTTAATTTTCCTTTTTTTATCCTACTGTGTTTTTGGTTGCTTGGGGACAAGCAACAGTTTAAGTTTGGAATTATGATGAGCAGATATTTTATACGTTTTTTGGCATCATTTTCATATAGTTTTTAGGATATTTTGTTTTGTTTTATTAAGTTTTTATAGGTTTTAATGTTAAATTCACATTTTTAGATTCTACAATGAGTTTTGTGTTTTTTGTACAATTTTAGGTATTTTCTGGCTGAAATTGAAGAGCTGGAGCAAAAGTCTGATTCAGAGACAGAGAAAGCACTGCAGATGCTATCCAGATCTGACCTACCTGTACTCGGAAGAGCTTTTCTAGAGTTACAGAAGTTCAAATGTAGTGTTATCAATAGCTATGGAAAACTGACTTCTAGAGCTTTCCAGTAATGTATAATAATCCATACTTTGCTTTGGATTAGAAGGTGCAAAACTGGCGTCCAACGCTAGCCCTTGCCCCCTTCCTGGCGTCCAGTGCCCAAAGAGTAGATACCAGCATCCAAACGCCCAAAGGGGACTCCCTAGCTAGAGGTCAACACCTTAGAGGTCCCCTAGCACATCGATCTCATCAAAGCTCAGCCAAAACACTCACCAAGTGGGCCCCAGAAGTGGAATTTAGCACTAAATAGACTGTTTTACCCTTACTAGTCATCTGTTAAGTATTTAAAGTGTATTTTACATAATCATGCAGACTTTACACATTATTTTCATTTTTCACTTTGTATTTCCTTTCAGTATGAGTTTCTAAACCTCCTAGGTTGAGGGGAGCAGGCTTGCTGAGTTCTATGAAATAATAAAAGTATTACTGTTTTTCTTTGATCCATGTGTGATTAATTCTAAAATGTATATTTGGTGCACGGAATTGTAATTCACACTTTTCACAACTCCGATACAACTAACCAGCAAGTGCACTGGGTCGTTCAAGTAATAAACCATACGCGAGTAAGGGTCGATTCCACGGAGATTGCCGGCTTGAAGCAAGCTATGGTCATCTTGTAGATCTTAGTCAGGCGGATTCAATTGGTTATGAAGTTTGATAATTGAAAGATAAATAAAACGTAAATTAAAATAAAGATACTTATGTAAATCATTGGTGGAAATTTCAAATAAGAGTTTGGAGATGCTTTGTTGCTTATGAACCTCTGCTTTCCTATTGTCTTAATCCAGTCATGCGTTCTCCCTTCCATGGCAAGCTGTATTATCCTCTCAGTGAAAATGGTCCGGCTACGATATCTGTACGGCTAATCAACTTCGCATTTCTCGTCTCGGATGAAAAATACCAGGTACAACTACTGCATGGCTAATCATCTGTCGATTCTCACTTTTGTCAGAATAGGATCTCTCTATCCTTTTGCACATTGTCACTGTGCCCAACAGTCGTGAAGTTTGAAGCTCGTTACAGTCATCCCGTCCCAGATCCTACTCGGAATACCACAGACAAGGTTTAGACTTTTCGGATCTAAGGAATGCTGCCAATTATTTCTAGCCTATACCACGAAGGTTCTAACCTCACAGACTCAGTCTGTGGATCAGAGACCCAAGATACTATACTCTAGCTGTCGTCCAATGACTACATTGAACATCATGTAGACCGCTTGTGGTTGTCAAGCACGCGGATCTTGGCTAAGCGAGTAACGAAGATAGTGGGTGATTGTCACGGGTCACCCCTTCATTCTGACTTAATTGAATTAATAACGAGAGTATTTCTTGGAGAAGAAGTAGGCGTGAATTGAAAGAGAAACAATCGTACTTACATTAATTCATGAAGAACAGCAGAGCTCCACACATTAATCTATGAGGTGTAGAAACTCCATCGTTGGAAAATACATAAGAGAAAAAGGTTTAGGCTTGGCCGAATGGCCAGCCTTCCAAATGTGAAAAATGGCATAAGCTCCCTGATACAATAGTAAAAAGTGCTATTTATACTAAACTAGTTACTAGGATTTACAGAAAATAAGTAACTAAGGGCAGATAGTGTAGACATCCACTTTCGGGGCCCACTTGGTGTGTGTTTAGGCTGAGCTTTTAAGCTTTCACGTGCATAGGCCATTCTTAGAGTTAAACGCCAGCTTGGATGCCAGTTTGGGCATTTAACTCCCGTTCTTGTGCCAGTTCTGGCGTTTTACGCCAGAAGAGGATTTCTGGTGGGTAAAGTATAGACTATTATACATTGCTGGAAAGCCCAAGATGTCTACTTTCTAACGCAATTGAGAGCGCGGAAATTGGGCTTCTGTAGATCCAGAAAATCCACTTCGAGTGTAGGAGGGTCAGAATCTAACAGCATCTGCATTCCTTTCTCAGCCTATGAATCAGACTTTTGTTTAGGTCTCTCAATTTTAGCCAGAAAATACCTAAAATTACAGAAAAACACACAAACTCATAGTAAAGTCCAGAAATGTGATTTTTGCATAAAAACTAATAAAAATATACTAAAAAGTAACAAAAAATACTAAAAACTACCTAAAAACAATGCCAAAAAATGTATAAATTATTCGCTCATCAATATTCGTACTTCAATATGGTGAATAGGATGATTAGTGACAATCATCTCTGTTCATTATACTAAGATGAACGTGTCTGACAAACACCCGCGTCTACTTGGGTTCGTGTGAATACTTCAGTGGAAAGCACTAACCACCATCTTGAATCATACATCTCTCAGACGGCTAATCTATGACTTCGTTGGGGACTTCTCGAGACTCCAATTTAGCCAATTTACTGGGAGATTAGGGTCTCTTTTGTATAGGCTAGAATCAAAAGATGCAGCATTCTCTGATCTGGAATTTTTTGTAGGATTATTAAGGAGAATGGACTGTATGCGCTTCACCCTCAATCAGAGATGGATCCACACTAACCCTGGGGTTCAGATCCGGAGGAGTATTGATGACCTCTCAATAAAGGCAATAATCACCTACAACTTGCCGTTGAAGAGATCACTCACAAGCAAAGAAGATAGTAATACCAGAGTTAATTCAGAAAGGCAAAGCAACTCCAATCCTTAACCATATTCCTATTACTCATTCCATCCTAATTCACAAATACAAGTTAAGAATAGTTTCCCCTTATCATCAAAACACATAAACCTTCTGATTTGCCTGATGAAGACCTGCAAGATAACCATAGCTTGCTTCAAACCACAATCCACGTGGGATCGACCCTGACTCGCTCAGGTATTACTTGGATAACCCAGTGCACTTGCTGGTACAGTTGTACGAAAGTGTAGGGATTCGTGCACCACTAAGGTTTTGTAGTGTGAATTTTTTTGGCTTACCATGTTCAAAGATACAAAGGAATTTGTGACAAGATGTAATGAATGTCAAAGAGCTGGCAGCATACGCAAGAATAATGAGACGCCACAGAGGTTCATCATGGAATTAAAGCTGTTTGATGTTAGGGGGATTGACTTCATAGGACCTTTCCCATCCTCATACTCAAATAGCTACATCTTGGTAGCTGTGGACTATGTGTCCAAGTGGGTAGAAGCTATAGCAACATCAACTAATGACAACAAAGTAGTGATCAACTTCTTGAGGAAAAACATATTTAGTCGGTTTAGGGTTTCAAGAGCTCTCATAAGTGATGGGAGAAGCCACTTTTGTAATAAGCAACTAGAGACCCTGCTCTTCAAATATGGTGTTAAGCACAAAGTAGCCACCCTATACCACCCACAAACCAATTGTCAAGCAGAAAGTTTAAATAGGGAGCTCAAGAAGATTCTTGAGAAGACTGTTGGGAGCTAAAGAAAGTGAGCCCAATGAATTGGTATCTCAATGCACCCACTAACATGGTGGGATAAATGAAAAGGGTACTTAATTACATACATATAGAGTGGAAATGGAAGGGTATGAAGAATCAAATACCTTCCACTCATGATGTATATAATAAAGTCTAATCATGAGCACCAGTTACCAGATGCAATGAACTTAAGTTTGGTGTCCAAAATATACACAAAATAAATACCAATTAAATGGAAAGAAATGAAACAACTCTTTGATCACTAATATGAATGTTTGTAACTGTAATTTCAGGAAGGAAGTGGGGCCCACAATGCATTGATCTCTCATCAAGTCAGGGGAGTCAAAGTGTGAAGTACACTTTGGATCTCACAAATTGAAGAAAAAACTGAACCACTTTTAAGAGTGGCGCTTCTCCCACGCTGGGCGCCAAACCCTATCGTGAAAATATTCAATTTCGCCAACATTTACACACCCTTCCAGATTCTTTCCCCTTATAAATTGCATTTTCCCACCCCTATTTATCACACTACCCACACACTCTTCTCTCTTCTGTATCCCGAACTCTCTCTTCTTTCCTTCCTTGCTTTCTTTCCTTGCTTGGGACAAGCAAGCTCCAAGTTTGTTATTGGTGAGAAATTTTTTTTTGCTCTTTTCTTCTCTTTGTTTCTTCTACCATCAAAGCTCATAGCCCACAAATGCCACCACTAAAAGTTTCTAGCTCAAAGAAGAGAAAGACAAAGGAAACCTCTGGCTCATCAAGTTACAATGAGCATATGTTTCTTTCATTCTTCCACAAAAACCAATTCTTTGTGTGGGTGAGTGAGAGGCAAATTATTCCAAAGGTTGGCTTCTAATTGGAAAGGGATGAGTACAGAGAAATCAACATTGAGATCAATAGTAGGGGATGGGTAGCACTATGCCATCCACCAAAGAAGGTGGTGGTGAGCCTACTAAGAGACTTTTATGCTAATGCTGTTCCACTGTCAGGCCAACAACTCACCTACCTAAGCTTTATGAGGGGGAAAACTATTGACTATAGCCCTGCAAATTTAGAAAGAATCTTGGAAGTAAGGCACACAAGATGCACTCGGAGCTTTGAAGAGAGAGTGAAGCAACTTGATCCGAGCTTTGAAGACATTGTGAATGAAATATGTGTCCTTAATACTAAGTGGATCAATGACAAAGATCAGAGAGCAAGTCAATTGAGGAGGAGAGACTTATGTCCCTGATGAGCAGATATTTTATACGCTTTTTGGCACTGTTTTCATATAGTTTTTAGTATGTTTTGTTTAATTTTTATTAAGTTTTCATAGGTTTTAGTGTTAAATTCACATTTTTAGATTCTACTTCAATTTTGTGTATTTTTATGCAATTTCAGGTATTTTCTGGATGAAATTGAGGAGTTGGAGCAAATGTCTAATTGAGAGACAGAGAAAGCACTACAGATGTTGTCTGGATCTGACCTCCTCGCAGTCGGAAGAGCTTTTCTAGAGCTACAGTAGTCCAAATAGAGCGTTCTTAATGACTATGGAAAGTTGACTTCCATAGCTTTCCAGTAATGGATAACAGTCCATACTTTCCATCAGATTAGAAGGCCCAAAACAGACGTCCAAAGCCAGCCTCCTGCCCCCTTTCAGGCGTCCAACGCCCAAAGAGAAGAGACCAGCATCGAAACGCCCAAAGTGGACCCCCTAGCCAGCGTTCAATGCCCTATAGGCCGCATATCATGTGGATCTCATCAAAGCTCAGCTCAAACACTCACCAAGTAGGCCCATAAGTGGAATTTAGCACTAAAAGACTGTTTTACCCTTTCTTATGTAATCCTTAGTTATTAGTTTAGTATTTAAAGAACTTTTACACCTCTCATAAGGGAGGACGCACACCATACTTTCCTTTATGCTTGTATTTTCTATCAGTATGAGTCTCTAAACCTCCTAGGTTAAGGGGAGAAGCCCTACTGAGTTCTATGAATTAATAAAAGTATTTTTGTTTCTCTATAATCCGTGTTTGATTTAATTCTAAGATGTATTTTTGATGAGCGGATAATTTATACGCTTTTTGGCATTGTTTTTAGGTAGTTTTTTGTATGATCTAGTTACTTTTAGGGATGTTTTCATTAGTTTTTATGCTAAATTCACATTTCTGGACTTTACTATGAGTTTGTATGTTTTTCTGTGATTTCAGGTATTTTCTGGCTGAAATTGAGGGACCTAAGCAAAACTCTGATAGGAGGCTTACAAAGGACTGCTGATGTTGTTGGAATCTGACCTCCCTGCACTCGAAATGGATTTTCTGGAGCTACATAACTTCAAATGGCGTGCTCTCAACGGCGTTGGAAAGTAGACATCTAGTGCTTTCCAGCAATAGTTAATAGTCCATACTTTATTCAAGATTTGACGTCGTAAACTGGCGCTCAACGCCAGTTCCATGCTGCATTCTCGAGTCAAACGCCAGAAACACGTCACGAACCAGAGTTAAACGCCCAAAACACGTTACAACTTGGCGTTCAACTCCAAGAGAAGCCTCAGCTCGTGGATAGATCAAGCTCAGCCCAAGCACACACCAAGTGGGCCCTGGAAGTGAATTTAAGCATCAATTACTTACCTCTGTAAACCCGAGTAGCTAGTGTAGTATAAATAGAACTTTTTACTAGTTTTTATAAGTCTTTGATCATTCAGTCTTGTGACCACGTTTGGGGGCTGGCCATTCAGCCATGCCTGGACCTATCACTTATGTATTTTCAACGGCAGAGTTTCTACACACCATAGATTAAGGGTGTGGAGCTCTACTGTACCTCAAGTTTCAATGCAATTACTACTATTTTCTATTCAATTTGATTTATTCCTATTCTAAGATATTCGTTGCACTTCAACTTGATGAATGCGATGATCCGTGACACTCATCATCATTCCCACCTATGAACGCGCGTGACTGACAACCACTTCCGTTCTACCTTAGACCGGGCGCATATCTCTTGGATTCCTCGATCAGAATCTTCGTGGTATATGCTAGAATTGATGGCGGCATTCATGGGAATCCGGAAAGTCTAACCTTGTCTGTGGTATTCCGAGTAGGATTCCGGGATTGAATGACTGTGACGAGCTTCAAACTCCTGAAGGCTGGGCATTAGTGACAGACGCAAAAGAATCACGGGATTCTATTCCAACCTGATTGAGAACTGACAGATGATTAGCCATGCTGTGACAGAGCATTTGGACCATTTTCACTGAGAGGATGGGATGTAGCCATTGACAACGGTGATGCCCTACATACAGCTTGCCATGGAGGAGTAAGAAGGATTGGATGAAAGCAGTAGGAAAGCAGAGACTCAGAAAGGAACAAACATCTCCATACGCTTACCTGAAATTCCCACCATTAATTTACATAAGTATTTATATCCTATTTTATTTATCTTTTAATTATCTAATCCAATCACATTTGAATCAGCCTGACTGAGATCTACAAAATGACCATAGATTGCTTCATACCAACAATCTCTGTGGGATCGACCCTTACTCACGTATGGTATTACTTGGACGACCTAGTTCACTTGCTGGTTAGTTGTGCGGATTTGTGACAAAGTGTAATTTATGTGTGAGAGCTACCAAGTCTTTGGAGGCATTGTTGATGATCACAAAATCCGTGCACCAAGTTTTTGGCGCCGTTGCCGGGGATTGTTCAAGTATGGACAACTGACGGTTCATCTTGTTGCTCAGATTAGGTAATTTTCTTTTTATTTTCTTTTCAAAAAAAGTTTTCAAAAATCTTTCAAAAATTTGTCTTTATTATCATTTTTCTAAAGAATATTTTCGAAAAAATAATAAAAATACAAAAAAAATCATAAAATCATAAAAATAAAAAATATTTTGTGATTCTTGTTTGAGTCTTGTGTTAATTTTTAAGTTTGGTGTCAATCCCATGTTTTGAAAATCTCTTGCATTTTTCGAAAATTCATGCATTCATAGTGTTCTTCATGATCTTCAAGTTGTTCTTGGTAAGTCTTCTTGTTTGATCTTAATGTTTTCTTGTTTTGTGTCTTTCATTGTTTTTCATGTGCATTCTTGCATTCATAGTGTCCATGCATTAAAGATTTCTAAGTTTTGTGTCTTGCATGTTTTTTTTGCATCAAAAATTTTTCAAAAATATGTTCTTGATGTTCATTATGATATTTAAAGTGTTCTTGGTGTTAATCTTGACATTCATAGTGTTCTTGCATGCATCATGAGTTTTGATTCATAATTTTCATGTTGTGAGTCATTTTTGTTGTTTTTCTCTCTCATCATTAAAAATTAAAAAAAATCTTTTCCTTAATTTTCTCATAATTTTCGAAAATTTGAGTTGACTTAGTCAAAAATTTTTAAAATTAGTTGTTTCTTACATGTCAAGTCAAATTTTCAGTTTTAAAAATCCTATCTTTTCAAAACTTTTTCAAATATCAAATCTTTTTCATTTTTATCTTATGATTTTTGAAAATTTAAAAATATTTTTCAAAAATCTTTTTCTTAATTTTATCTTTATTTTAAAAAATTATGCTAACAATTAATGTGATTAATTCAAAAATTTGAAGTTTGTTACTTTCTTGTTAAGAAAGGTTCAAACTTTAAATTCTAGAATCATATCTTTTAGTTTCTTATTAGTCAAGTAATTAATTTTAATTTTAAAAATTAAATCTATCTTATCTTATCTTTTATATCATATCTTTTTCAAAATTTTATCTTTTTCAAAAATTTGATTTTAAAATATCTTATCTAACTTCTTATCTTCTTATCTTTTCAAATTTGATTTTAATATCTTTTTCAACTAACTATTTGACTTCTTGTTTGTTTCTTATCTTTTTCAAAACCACCTAACTACTTCTCCCTCTCTAATTTTTGAAAATATCTCACCTCTTTTTCAAAATTCTTTTTAATTAATTAACTAATTGTTTTAAAATTTTAATTTTAATTCTATCTCATCTTTAATTTTCAAAAATCATTAACTTTTTTTCAAAATTAATTTTCGAATTCTCTCTCTCTCATCTTTTTCTATTTATTTATTTATTTACTAACACTTCTCTTCAGCTGTCTTCATCTCCAATCACTGCTTCTATCCTCACCCTTGTGTTTGGGTTCTTCTTTACTTTTATTCCTTTCTTCTTCTACTAATAATAAGGATCCTCTTTACTGTGACATAGAGGATTCCTTTTCTTTTCTTGTTATCTTCTCTTTCATATGAGCAGGAACAAGGAAAAAGGCATCCTTGTTGAAGTTGATCCAAAACCTGAAAGGACTCTAAAGAGGAAACTAAGAGAAGCTAAATTACAACAATCCAGAGGCAACCTTTCTGAAATTTCGAACAAGAGAAGGAGATGGCAGCCGAACCCAACAACAATATTGGAAAGAGGATGCTTGGTGATTTCACTAAACCAACGTCCAAGTTTGATGGAGGAAGCATCTTAATTCCTGCCATTGGAGCAAACAATTTTGAGCTGAAACTTCAATTAGTTACTTTGATGCAACAGAACTGCAAGTTTCATGGACTTCCATTTGAAGATCCTTATCAGTTTTTAACTGAGTTCTTGAAGATTTGTGAGACTGTCAAGACAAATGGAGTAGATCCTGAAGTCTACAGGCTCATGCTTTTCCCTTTTGCTGTAAGAGACAAAGCTAGAACATGGTTGGACTCACAACCTAAAGATAGCCTGGACTCCTGGGATAAGCTGGTCACGGCCTTCTTGGCTAAGTTCTTTCCTCCTCAAAAGCTGAGCAAGCTTAGAGTGGATGTTCAGACCTTCAAACAAAAAGATGGTGAATCCCTCTATGAAGCTTGGGAAAGATACAAACAGATGACCAAAAGATGTCCTTCTGACATGTTTTCAGAATGGACCATGATAGATATATTCTATTATGGTCTATCTGAGTTCTCTAAGATGTCATTGGACTATTCTGCAGGTGGATCCATTCACCTAAAGAAAACGCCTGCAGAAGCTCAAGAAATTATTGACATGGTTGCAAATAACCAGTTCATGTACACTTCTGAGAAGAATTCTGTGAATAATGGGATGCCTCAAAGGAAGGGAGTTCTTGAAATTGATGCTCTGAATGCCATATTGGCTCAGAACAAAGTGTTGACTCAGCTAATCAACATGATTTCTCAAAGTCTGAATGGATGGAAAAATGCATCCAACAGTACTAAAGAGGCATCTTCCGAAGAAGAAGCTTATGATCCTGAGAACCCTGCAATGGTAGAGGTAAATTACATGGGTAAACCTTATGGAAACACCTATAATTCATCATGGAGAAATCATCCGAATTTCTCATGGAAGGATCAACAAAAGCCTCAACAAGGCTTTAATAATGGTGGAAGAAATAGGCTTAGCAATATTAAGCCTTATCCATCATCTTCTCAGCAACAGACAGAGAATTATGAACAGAATACCTCTAACTTAGCAAATTTAGTCTCTGATCTATCTAAGGCCACTTTAAGTTTCATGAATGAAACAAGGTCCTCCATCAGAAATCTAGAGGCACAAGTGGGCCAGCTGAGTAAGAAAATCACTGAAACCCCTCCTAGTACTCTCCCAAGCAATACTGAAAAAAATCAAAAAAGAGAGTGCAAGGCCATTGATATAATCAATATGGCCGAACCTAGAAAGGAAGAAGAGGACATGAATCCCAATGAGGAAGACCTCATGGGACGTCTCTCAAGCAAGAAGGAGTTCCCTATTGAGGACCTAAAGGAATCTGAGGCTCATATAGAGACCATAAAAATTCCATTAAACCTCCTTCTGCCATTCATGAGCTCTGAAGACTATTCTTCCTCTGAAAAAGATGAAGATGTAACTGAAGAGCAAGTTGCTCAATATCTAGGAGCTATCATGAAGCTAAATGCCATGTTATTTGGTAATGAGAGGAAGCATGAACAGCTTCTCTCAATGCAGAGTCAAACAGAGCCCCCACAGTCAAACTCTAAGTTTGGTGTTGGGAGGCCACAACCAAACTCTAAGTTTGGTGTTGAACCCCCACATTCAAACTCTAAGTTTAGTGTTGGGAGGTCCCAACAATACTCTGAACATCTGTGAAGATCCATGAGAGCTCACTATCAAGCTATTGACATTAAAGAAGCACTTATTGGGAGGCAACCCAATTTTTATTTATCTAATTTTATTTTTCTTTATATTGTTCTTTTATGTTTCATTAGGTTCATGATCATGTGGAGTCACAAAAAATACTAAAATTAAAAACAGAATCAAAAATAGTAGAAGAAAAATCACACCCTAGAGGAAGGACTTACTGACGTTTAAACGCCAGTAAGGAGCATCTGGCTGGCGTTCAACGCCAGAACAGAGCATAGAGCTGGCGCTGAACGCCAGAAACAAGCATGGAACTGGCGTTCAATGCCAGAAACATGCTGCACATGGGCGTTGAATGCCCAGAACATGCATCACCTCGGCGTTTAAACGCCAGAATTTTATGCAAAGGCATTTTACATGCCTAATTGGTGCAGGGATGTAAATCCTTGACACCTCAGGATCTGTGGACCCTACAGGATCATCTCAGGATCTGTGGATCCCACAGGATCTCCACCTACCTCAACTCACCTTCTCCCTTCTTCACCAATCACTTTAATCCCTCTTCCCCATCATCTCTTCACCACTCACATCCATCCATCCTTTCCCACCCAAACCCACCCTACATGGCCGAAACACAAACATCTCTCCCTCTCCCCCATATCTTCTTCTCCTTCTTATATTCTTTCTTCTTTTGCTCGAGGGCAAGCAACATTTTATGTTTGGTGTGGTAAAAGCATAGCTTTTTGTTTTTCCATAACCATTGATGGCACCTAAGGCCAAAGAAACCTCAAAAAAAAGAGAAAAGAAAGAGAAGAGAAAAGAGAAGACAAAAGCTTCCACCTCTGAGTCATAAGAGATGGAGAGATTCATCTCAAGGGTCCATAGCTCAGTAGAATAGCATTTGACTGCACATCAAGAGAGCATGAGGAATTCCCTCATCAAGAAATCCCTGAGATACCTCAGCGGATACATGTCCCTCCACATAATTATTGGAAGCAACTAAGGATAGGAACACTAAAATCACCAGGGATCATGCAACAGAAGCAAGGAAGAGACATAAAGGAGCTCAAAAAGCACCATTGGACCTTCAAAAGGCGCCACCCTCACTAAGGTGGACTCATTCCTTAACTTCCTTGTTCTTATCTCTCTGTTTTTCGGTTTTTTGTTATATGTTTATCTATGTTTTGTGTCTCTACTTCATGATCATTAGTAGTTAGTAACTATGTCTTAAAGTTATGAATAATTCCATGTTTCCTTCACCTCTCTTAAATGAAAAATGTTTTTAAATTCAAAAAGAACAAGAAGTACATGAATTTCGAATTTATCCTTGAATTTAGTTTAATTATATTGATGTGGTGACAATACATTTTGTTTTCTGAATGAATGCTTAAACAGTGCATATTTTTGATCTTGTTGTTTATGAATGTTAAAATTGTTGGCTCTTGAAAGAATGATGAACAAAGAAAAATGTTATTGATAATCTGAAAAATCATGAAATTGATTCTTGTAGCAAGAAAAAGGAGTGAAAAAGCAAAAGCTTGCGAAAAAAAAGAAAAAAATTGGCGAAAAAAAATAGAAAGAAAAAGAAAAAGCAAATAGAAAAAGCCAATAGCCCTTAAAACCAAAAGGCAAGGGTAAAAAGGATCCAAGGCTTTGAGCATCAATGGATAGGAGGGCCCAAGGAAATAAATCCAGGGCCTAAGTGGCTAAACCAAGCTGTCCCTAACCATGTGCTTGTGGCATGTAGGTCCAAGTGAAAAGCTTGAGACTGAGTGGTAAAAGTTGTGATCCAAAGCAAAAAGAGTGTGCTTAAGAGCTCTGGACACATCTAACTGGGGACTCTAGCAAAGCTGAGTCACAATCTGAAAAGGTTTACCCAGTTATGTGTCTGTTGTATTTATGTATACGGTGGTAATACTGGAAAACAAAGTGCTTAGGGCCACGGCCAAGACTCATAAAAGTAGCTGTGATCAAGAATCAACAAACTTAACTAGGAGAATCAATAACACTATCTGAAATTCTGAGTTCCTATAGATGCCAATCATTCTAAACTTCAAAGGAAAAAGTGAGATGCCAAAACTGTTCAGAGGCAAAAAGCTACAAGTCCCGCTCATCTAATTAGAATTAATATTCATTAATATTTTGAGATTTATAGTATATTATCTTCTTTTTATCCTAATTGATTTTCAGTTGCTTGGGGACAAGCAACAATTTAAGTTAGGTGTTGTGATGAGCGGATAATTTATACGCGTTTTGGCATTGTTTTTAGGTAGTTTTTAGTATGATCTAGTTACTTTTAGGGATGTTTTCATTAGTTTTTATGCTTAATTCACATTTCTGGACTTTACTATGAGTTTGTATGTTTTTTTGTGATTTCAGGTATTTTCTGGCTGAAATTGAGGGACCTGAGCGAAACTCTAATAGGAGGCTTACAAAGGACTGCTGATGTTGTTGGAATCTGACCTCCCTGTACTCGAAATGGATTTTCTGGAGCTACAAAACTCCAAATGACGCGCTCTGGACGGCGTTGGAAAGTAAACATCCAGAGCTTTCCAGAAATATATAACAGTTCATACTGTATTCAAGATTTGACGACGTAAACTGGCACTCAACGCTAATTCCATGCTGCATTCTGGAGTCAAATGCCAGAAACACGTCACGAACCAGAGTTGAACGCCCAAAACACATTACAACTTGACGTTCAACTCCAAGAGAAGCCTCAGCTCGTGGATAGATCAGGCTCAGCCCAAGCACACACCAAGTGGGCCCTGGATGTGAATTTATGCATCAATTACTTACCTCTGTAAACCCGAGTAGCTAGTTTAGTATAAGTAGAATTTTTTGCTAGTTTATTAGAAGTCTTTGATCATTCGGTCTTGTGACCACGTTTTGGGGCTGGCCATTCGGCCATGCCTGGACCTATCACTTATGCATTTTCAACAGTGGAGTTTCTACACACCATAGATTAAGGGTGTGGAGCTCTACTGTACCTCACGTTTCAATGCAATTACTACTATTTTCTATTCAATTCGATTTATTCCTATTCTAAGATATTCGTTGCACTTCAACTTCATGAATGTGATGATCTGTGACACTCATCATCATTCTCATCTTCAACTTAATGTAGCTAGTATCACATCAATTGTTTTGTAAACTTAAAATAAAGAAAATAAAAAATGTTTACTAAAACTTGAATCATCACAAACAAATCATTTAGTGCATGTACGTAACCAATTCTTTTAATGTATTTGTCAACCACTGCAAAATATTTATATCAGTCAATTTTTAGTGTACTTGTATATATATGTTATTTCAATTGACCACTTTTTCTTAACATTTAAAAATTAATATACAAATTATAGTTAAACACATGTTGATGCTGATTTTACATTGATTTTTGCAGTAAACCCCTAATTGAAGAGCTGCATCAGTTCTTAGAATTCTAGTTGCCAAAGCTATATGTGAACCCATCAGGTAAACATTTTCCTTCTTGGCCCTGGACATCTAGCTATTTCTTTGGTTGTTGTTATCTGCTTAATCCATGCTAGGATTTTCAGTAAGAATTGAATTCATGCACTTTAACATGTCAATACTTTATAGTAGCATTTAATGATGCATTATTAAGCAAAGTTGCTTTTAGTCTCTATGAATTTGATTGTTTTCCTCCACCTCAAATTGAGAAAGGAGAAAACACTGAATAATAGTAATTTTTTATCATGCTGAAAGTTAAAACATATTGCCTTTTTAACATCTCTATTCATAGTGTTCCTTTTCTACCTAATATTTCTGCGAACCTGCAGTTTTTCTACGAGCCTGCAATTTATCATGGTGTTCCTTTTAACCTACATCTTGCCTTTTCAAACTAATATTTCTGCGAGTCTACAATTTTTTTCTATCTATATTCATGGTGTTCCTTTTGAAATAAACTTTTTTATAGTCAATAGAACGACTTATGTCACTCTTTTTTCAATGATCAAAGCCCTGTAAGTACTTACTTTTGCTTAGAAATTTATGTCTTCACAAAGAAAAAAGATTAATTTTCGTAAACAGCTGAGTTAACTAGTTCATATAGAATCGATTATTATTTTTCAATTGATTATTCTGATTGCCACTTTGATTGAGTTAAATTGTTTATAAAGAATACTGTAAATTTGATACTTTACTCTGTTATAGAGAAAGATTGCTTCAAAGGACTTTAAGAAACATTGGTGGACATTCTAGAACTTGAAGATTGCAATTTGTTGAGCCATGACTCCGTAAGTCATTTTTCTCTTGCATATACTTGTTGGTTTTCATATGTATATTATGACCTTTGTGCAGTTTTTTGTTTTTCATGTTGAATGTCTTTTGATATTTAGTTTACTTTTAGATAAGAAATATAATTGTTTCTTAATTTTAATAATAATATTGTTGTGTGCCTTTTTGATGGATTTATGTACTCAATATGCATGAACATTATTATTTGCATGCTTGGTTAAATAGTAATAACAATATATTAATAATTAGGTTTTTCCAAGACTTAGAAAAAGATTGGATGAGTTTATCGAGAGATAAAGTTGAGTTTAGTAACGGTGTCAATGACTTCTTAGACTTTGCTTATTCTATCGGAAGCCCGCAAGGAGAGGAAATCTTATGCCTTTGTGCAAAGTGTTGTAATTTCTTGTGGCACAAAAGACAAACAATTTATATCCATTTGATTGACTTTGGATTTGTTAATGGTTATACGAGATGGATTCATCATGGGGAAAGTGTAGTCGGCATGGATGTTGATAGCGATAGTGATAGTGAGAGTGAGACTAACTCGTATGACAACATGGACGCCTTGTTAAATGATAGATTTAGGGATGTGGCACAAGCGGAAGGGATAAAAGAAGGTATGAATTAAGATGCAAAGAAATTCTATGATTTGGTTGAAAAGGCTAGCAAAGAACTGTATCCCGGTTGCAAGGGATTTTCTACGTTGTCTTTCACCAACCGACTATACTTGTTAAAGTGTCAACATGGGTGGAGTAATGCCTCTTTTACTTCTCTCTTGGAGTTATTAAAAGAGGCTGTTCCTAACTTAAATATTCATACTTTTTTCAATAAAGCCAAGACTATGGTGAGAGACTTAGGTCTTGACTATAAGAAGATTGACGCATGCCCGAACGATTGCATGCTATATTGGAAAGAGTACGAGAAGGACACATCTTGTCATGAATGTGGCGCTTCTCGTTGGATTGTACATCCTGTAGTTGAAGCAGATGTTTTGCCTTCAAAAAATCTCACAATATTCCTGTGAAGACATTGCGACACTTTCCCCTAATTCCCAGGCTTCAAAGACTATTCATGTGCTCAGCAACAGCTAAAAGCATGAGGTGGCATGACAAAGAACGCAGAAAAGATGACAAGTTAAGGCATCCCGCTGACAGCCAGTCATGGAAGGACTTTGTCAATCGTCATAAGAATTTTGCTCTCGATACCTGTAATGTGAGACTTGGCTTGTCAAGTGACGGATTCAATCCATATTGAACCATGAGCATATCTCATAGCACATGGCCTGTTGTTTTAATGGCTTATAATTTGCCGCCATGGATGTCTATGAAACAGGAATACTTTATGTTGTCGTCGCTAATCCCTAGACCAAAGTCACCGGGAAATGATATAGACATTTACTTGCAACCTTTGATCGAGGAGTTGAAGGAGTTGTGGGAGGTCGGGGTGGAAACATATGATGCATCCAAAAATGAAACCTTCCAAATGGATGCAGCTCTCATGTGGACAATAAGTGATTTTCTGGCTTACGCAATGCTATCTGGTTGGAGTACAAAAGGGAAGCTAGCTTGCCCTTGTTGTAACCATGGGACTTGTTCTAACTATCTTAAATATAGTCGCAAGACATGCTACATGGGTCATCGTGCCTTTTTGCCTGAGGATCATCCATGGAGAGCTAACAAGATATCTTTCAATGGAAAAGTAGAACATAGGCAAGCTCTACCATTATTGTCGGGTACTGAAGCTTTAAGTTAGTTGGAGTATGTGGATAATTCGTTTGGGAAACTAAAACCAAAGAAAGATGGTCCATGGAAGAAGAGGTCAATATTCTTTGATTTACCTTATTGGCAGTATAACACATCACGACACAATTTAGATATGATGCACATAGAAAAGAACATAGTTGATAGTATTCTTGGAACTCTCTTGGATATTTCTGGCAAGACAAAAGATCACACAAATGCTAGATATGACTTGCAAGAAATGGGCATTCGAAAGAACCTTCACCCCAAGAAAACAAATGGTAGGAAAAAGGTGAAGCTGGCAAAGGCATGCTACTCAATGACCAACACTGAAAAGTCGATTTTTTGTGACGTCTTGAAGATAGCAAATTTTCCAGATGGCTCTACTTCAAATATTTCTCGGTGTGTGAACCTTTTGGAGAGAAGAATATCTGGTTATAAGACTCATGATGCTCATTTCATTCTTCACTATTTGTTACAAATTTCTATCAAAGGAATACTTCCAGATCAAGTTGTAGTTCCTTTGATTCGACTTGGCTCATTTTTCCGTCAATTGTGTCAAAAGTCTATCACATTACAAGAGATAGATCAATTAGAAGAGGATATTGTCACAACATTATGCCATTTAGAGAGGATCTTTCCTCCTTCTTTCTTCGACATAATGATTCATTTGCCTATTCATTTGGCTAATGAAGTGAGATTGGGAGGCCCAGTTCAATTTCGGTGGATGTATCCTCCAGAAAGATACATGTGTACTTTGAAGTCCTATGTTCGAAACAGAAGTCATCCTGAAGGATCTATTGCAGAGGCATATTTGGCTAAATAATGTTTGACATTTTGCTCGCTAATAAACCCTATTTGTAGGGCTTATCTTATGCTTGATTTAGGGGATTTTATCACCTTTTACCCACATTTATTCAATGAAATAGCATGGTTTTATAACTTCTCCCTTAATTGTACTTAAGACTGAAAACATGCTTTTTAGGACTCAAAATAGCTAAATTTAATTCACCTTGATTCTAGTAGATGCCTTGATATGTTTGTTAAGTGATTTAAGTTTTAGGAGGCAAAGATTGGATCAAGGGAATGAGGAAAGAAAGCATGAAAAGTTGGAGAACTCATGAAGAAATGAAAGAACCGGAAAGCTGTCAAGCTGACCTCTTCGCACTTAAATGACCATAACTTGAGCTACAGAGGTCCAAATAATGCGGTTTCAGTTGGGTTAGAAAGCTAACATCCGGGGCTTTGAAACGATATAAGATTTGCTATGGTTGAACCGCGCATGGTGACGCGTACGCGCAATTGAGTAGTGTAGATTTACTTTTCTTGCAATTTTACTATGCTTTTCTTTTGTGCCTTCCAAGTGTTTGATGAAATGCTTGGTTGGATTTTAGAGTAGAGTTTTATGTTCTTGGCTTGGAAAGGTAACTTAAGAACTCTTGAGTTACTAATGTCCAAGTGATTGATGATTGGGAGCCATTGACTCTAGTTCTCACTAATTGAATTAGTGAAGAGTTAGGACTTATGGACTAGGATTGATATAGCTCATTTGACTTTCCTTTACTACTAGTTAGAGGATGATTTAATGAGATTAATCCTTGCCAATTCTCATATTATAGTTAGTGATTAGGATAGAGATCCTTGACCACCAACCCTTGCCAAGACCTTTTTAGGCCTTAGTTTACTTTCTTGCCACTTATCTTTCATGCTTCTTATCAAAACCCCAAAAATAACTCACAACCAATAACAAGACACTTTATTGTAAATCCTAGGGAGAACGACCCGAGATTTAAATACTTCGGTTTATAGATTTTAGGGGTTTGTACTTGTGACAAACAAATTTTTGCATGAAAGGATTATTGTTGGTTTAGAGACTATACTTCAACGAGATTTCATTTGTGAAATTCTAAACCGTCAAAAATCCAATCATCAAAATGGCGCCGTTGCCGGGGATTTGCAATGGTGTTATGTTATTGGTTATTGTACATATGTGAATATTGTAAATAGCTTGTCTTTTGCTTGTTTACTAGATTTTGTTAGTTTTATTTTGTCTTTCCATAATGAATTCTCCTTTTGGCTATGAGTTTGGTTCTAGTTTTGTTGTAGGAAATGTGCACCTCAATGATGACACTCATTATGGATGGAACTAACAAAGATGGGAGGAGCCTCAAGGAATCGATCACTCCTATTGGCAACAACCTCTGGATACTTATAGGTATAATTTCCATCCTAATGCATGCCAATTTAACAGCTATGATGACTCTTTTTGTGACACTCAACAACCACCATCATATGCCTATGAATCTCATCCTCAACATGAACCTCAACCATTCTCACAAGCCTTTCATTATCAAACACCTTTCTATGATCCATATCCACCATATGACCAATCATCCATACCATATCTTTATGGCTATTATGAGCAAGAACCCTTAGAACCACCACATCCCTATCAAGATTACTCTCAAGAACCACCTCAATACACACAATCTCCACAACCTTACCAAGAAGAACCACCTTCCTATTATGAACCCTCCCTCCAAAATAATGAACCTTCCTATTCACCCCAAGCCCCAATAGATGATTCTCTCACTTTGTTACTTCAAGGGCAAGAGGCCATGAAGCGGGATACACTTGAGTTTGTGACCAACATGACTAAGGTAGTGCACGCCGTAGCCTACCAATGTTTGAACACTCAAGGTACTTCCGTAGCCACATGCGAAAAGTCAAAAGAAGAGCAAAGCTTGAAGGAGAAATTGGACAATCCGGTAGAGAAGGGAGAACCAAGTTTTGTGTTGGAACAATTGGAGGAGCCTATGATCATTGAAGAAAAGGAAGAGGTGGTTGAAGATTTAGGAGATGTTGAAAGTCCAAGGGAATGTAGCATCATGGAGAACTCTTCCAAGAAGCTTGATATCGATGTTGAGGAGGGTGCGCAACCTCCAAGGAATGTCATAGTTGGAGACTTGGAAGAGGCTTATCAAGAGATGGATTCAATCATGGACGAATTTCTCTCTACAATGGAATCCTCGCCCATTGGACATGAAGTTGAAGTTATAGAAGAGTGTGCACAACCCCCCATACCCTTGGTGAACAATGAAGAAGAGAATAAACCAAAGGAGATCTACCAAGGAGAAAACATTGGCACGGTGTATGTTGAGATTGAAGAATATGAAGAGGTTGATCAAGAGATGGATTCATTCATTAATGAATTCCTATTCAAAATTGACTCACCTCCCATTGGGCAAGATGAAGTTCTTGAAGACAACACCAAGCCAAGTGGAAAAGGGGAAAAGGTTGAAATTGAAGAAGCTTGTGAAGAGGTGGAAACAACTAAAGAAGAGCCTAAAGAAGTAACCTTGCATTGTCTAAGTGTGGGGAGGTCTCCCTTGATGTGTGGAAAATGATCCAACACAAAACTCACCGGCAAGTGTACCGGGTCGCATCAAGTAATAAAACTCACGGGAGTGAGGTCGATCCCACAGGGATTGAAGGATTGAGCAATTTTAGTTTAGTGGTTGATTTAGTCAAGCAAATCAAGTATTGGTTGAGTGATTTTGTATCCAACAATAAGTAAATAGCAGGAAATGTAAAGGGAGAGGGATGAATTGCAGAATTTAAAGAGAACTGAAAGTAAAGGTGCTGAATCTTAAAGAACAAGAAATTAAATGACTGAAACTTAAAGTGCAAGAAATGTAAATTGAAGTAACTTAAAGAGCAAGAAATATAAATTGCTTGAATGGAAAGGGGAATTGAGGATTGGGAATTCAGAATTTCAGCAAGGGAAATTAAATTGTACCAATTAATAAAGTAGAAGATGAATTGGAAGTAACTAGAATTCAAACAGGAAATGAAATTAAATTGCAGCAGGGGTTCACAGAAGAACCAAAAAGGAAAATGGGATCTCAGCACTCCAGAGACTAGATAGCAAAGCCTAGATCTCAATTGCCTTCCCAGATCCAAGTTCACAAAGCAATTAACAAGAAATTAAAGAAGAAGCAGTAAAGGAAATGTAATTGAACTCAATTATGCAGAAGAGAAATTAAAGAGATCTTGAATGGAGATTGAGACAGAAATTCCTCAATTCTTCACACCCAAGACTCAAACAAGAAAAGTAAAAATGCTCAAGCAAGAACGAGGAAGAAGAGAGATCAATTCTCCTCCCCAATTCTCTGAAATCTCAGTTCCTAGCTCTCAATGAAGTCTCAGAATTCAAAACTCAAAAGAAGGTTCAAAAGCTCAAAGTAAAGTAAAAATTCAAAAGCTCCAAAGAAAGGTCCTAATTACATCAAACTATCTCCTATTTATACACTTTCTATTCTTGGATCTTGGGATTTGGATGGGCTTTTGATTTGGTGAAGAAATGAATTAAATTGGATTTTTAATCCAATTTTCAGCATATGAAAAATTGGCTTCCAGGAGGCTGCCCTGCCCTTGTGGAGGGCAGGGCAGAAAATGGTGCGTGTGGCCCTCGTGCGTGCGTGCTTGGTGTGTGATGCTGCAGGATGCTGCCCTGCCCTTGTGGAGGGCAGGGCAGAGTTTTTTAGTGCGCCAGATTCTGCTGCCCGTGCGTGCTGCTGCTGCCGAGAGTCCTTGGTGCGTGCCAATCTGGTGCGCTGGCTGTGCACCACAAAATGCTGCCCTACCCTCGCGGAGGGCAGGGCAATGTTTCCAAAAGTGAAGCTTCGCGTTCGAAACTAGGTGGATGGACACGCTACTTTTTTTTGCTTGGTTTTCTTGGCACCATAGTAAGGCCTAGTTCCTTGCTTCCTCATGGTGCCGTGTTCGATCCTTGTGGCAAGCATTGGTAAGCTTTTTCCTTGAATTCATTCCTTTGATGAGCCCGATATTGCTCTTGAGGAGGGCACGGTAGAATTTTTGCTCTCCTTGATCCTTGGCATCAATTTGTGCTCCGCCCTTGAGGAGGGCAGGGCAGTGTTGCTTCTCTAGCTTGTTTCATTATGTTGCCCTCCTGGAGGGCAGTGTGCCCTTGTGGAGGGCAATGTTTGCTTCCTCCTTCTATGCGCCACACTTCTTCTCTCTTGGGCCACGTTTTCTTAAGCCACGTTTTTTCTTTTTTTCTTTCTTTCTTCACCTACAAGAAACCAAAACAACCACTCAAAGTATCTCTAAATTCACAAGGTTTATAATTCATTAAAAAATCAATTAATTCTTGCTCAAACCTCATGATTTAGCATCAATTTAATGGTAGTTGCTTGATTTAAAGAAGTTATGCATTTTCATTCCAAATCACTTACTTAGGATGCAAGAAAGTGCATAAAAACTAATAAAACAAGTGAAATTAGCTTGAAAATGGGTATATGATGACTTGTCATCATCCCTCCCCAAATCACCATCCAACACAACATTCAAGTGGGTAAAATTCTTATCCCTAAGCTTTAATTTCTCGCTTGAATATGGCTTGATTCAAAATGATGGTCAACTTAGAGCTCTTTGTGGAGTTAAGAGTAGGAAAGAGTTGTGTAGTGGTTGGAAACATCATTCTCAGCTCATGACGATTGTAAGCTCAAAATGCAAGAGAAATGGTTGGTGTGGAACCAAATTGCATGGGTCTAGGAACTTGTTTGGAAGCTTCTTTGAGAATTCCAAGGCCATACCACCCGAATGGAATAATGACGATCAATCTAAGGACGGGTGTCAAAACAAAGTGTGGGATCCCGGATCGCACAATGAAAATAAAATTTGGGAGCTCATGGTTTGTGGAGAACTCCATTAAAGCTTGAAGATATTGAAATTGAAGAATGGAGCTTATTGGAGATTCAAGCATTGGTGGATCTTCCAAGATGAGTACAAGCACAAGCCACCTTGATAAGAAGCTCCCCATAAGTCCAACTTAAGGACAATAAATAAAAGTGCTAGGTGGGAGACACCCCACCATGGTAAACTCTTTCCATACTCTTTTAGTTTTGTTAATAAGTGAATTGAGTTGCCATTGTAGGTAGATTCTCATTTTCATTTTTATTTTTTGTAAATATTGGTAGAATTAGTTTAATTTCTTATTTTTATTGTTTTATTGAGTTTAGTTAGTAGTATAGTATGTTGAACAAGGTTCTAGGGTGTTTTGGTAGCTGTTTGGAGGATTGAAAGGCTTGGATTGGTGCAAGAACTTAGAAAAAAATTTTGAAAAACAGAACACCATCCATGCGTGCGCGCACCTAACGCGTACGCGCACCTAAGCATTTTTCGACCATCCACGCGGACGCACACTGTACGCGTACGCATGGATGCAAAATTTCACCTCCAGCCAAAAAACCCAAGAGTTAGGCCTGCACTGTGCAAACATTGTCTTTCATGACCCACTCTCTCTTGTTCGAACTTGCTGCTCATCATGCTCTTCATGCTTTGACCTTACTCTTGCATCAAGTTTCATTGATATGCCATTTTCTCTTATTGTTTCCTCCTCTACATGTTGTAGCTACCATGTAGTAGAGACCATACCTTTATTTGGCATTAGCCCCCGCCTATGTTCTAATTGCTTTGATATCTTTGTCATAGACTTCATATTCCTTTCCTTTTCTTTTCTTTTAGGTTGGCCACCAAGAGAGGAGAAAGGAAAAGCTGTTAAATGGGGCAACAAACAAGTCATCCGCACAACCTTTTGAAGGAGCTCATCAATTGTAGCAACCCATCCACCTTGCTCTTCTTTGCATGCACCGAGGACGGTGCAATCTTCAAGTGTGGGGAGGTCGTTCGACCGATCTCCATGGGTAACAATTTCCTTGCCCAACACCAATTCTTAGTTTTCTTTGTTAGATTAGTTATTGCATTGCATGATAGGTTGCATGTTAGTTAGAATTTGTACATATTTTTACCACTTCTTTTTTTGTTAGGACTACTTGGTTAGGGTGATGATTTCTTTCCCAAGAAACCGTTTTAGGGCAACCTACCAATTTGAAAAATTTTTGTTGAACTTGCTTGAAAGAATGTATTTTGGAACATGGTTTTTGAGCTAAGAACACAAGCTTGTGAGATTTGAGCCTAATTGTGTGGTTATATCTTATAACCACTTATCGTCCTTCTTGTGTGCATTATTCTCTTTCTATGAATGTAATCTTTGATTTGTTTGATTCTTTATGTCCATTATTTTGTGTATTCATGCATTTATATGATTGAGGCCATCATTTCATTAGCTCACTTACCCAAATAGCCTACCTTTTACTCTCCATTGTAACCAATTTTGAGCCTACGATTAACCCACTTTGTTCTTAATTTAGCACATTACAAGCCTTAATTTGGATATTTGATTGGCTTAGGCTAGTGTGTGTGAGTATCATTCAAGTGTGGGAACCTTGGGACATTGGGTGAATAAAAGGATAGTTTTGTATTATTAGTGTAAATATTGGGAATTGGGTACATACTCATGTATTGATCAAATGTAAAACCTTATGCATTGATGCTCTTGTATATAAAAAAATGAGAAAAAGAAAAGAAAAAGAAAAAAAAAACAATATGGCAAAGAAAAAATATAGAAAAAAGAAAGAAAAAGAAGAAAAAGAAGGAAATAAAAAAGGGGACAAAATGCCCCAAAGTAAAGTCCAATAAAGATCAATGCATAAGTGTTGTGAAATGAAAAGGGATACATGAGTATGTGAAAAAGTGAGAAACGGGTAGTTAGGTTAGAACTCAATTGTATAGGATGTCATAAGGTTAGGTGGGAGGTCTAAGCCTATCAAAGATTCAAACTTCAAGCTCACTTGACCAAATATGCAGCCCTACCTTGACCCTAGCACCATTACAACCTAAAGAAAAGACCTTATGATGATTGTATACGTGCATTGAATAATTGTTGATTGTTAGATGAAAAACAAATCTTGGAAAGCATGATTAGGGGAGAATTGAGTGAATCAACCCCAGACACCGAGCGACTAGAGTGCAAACACTTCTGGTGAGGGTTCGATGCTCAATTCCTTGATTCCCGGCTTTCACGAGCGTTTTTCTTGCAAGTCTATGTGAACTTCATGTTTATACTTCAATTGGTAGGACTCATGAATCGTTATATGATCTTAAGCCCTACTTATGTATGTCATGGAGATTGATTTATTTTTAACCAAGTAGGTAGAATCATCTTGCATTTAGTTGCATGCATATAGTTACTTTGCCTTGAATAAGTGTCATATCCCTTATTCCATTCTTGGTTTAGCATGAGGACATGCTAAGGTTTAAGTGTGGGGAGGTTGATAAACCCCATTTGTAGGGCTTATCTTATGCTTGATTTAGGGGATTTTATCACCTTTTACCCACATTTATTCAATGAAATAGCATGGTTTTATAACTTCTCCCTTAATTGTGCTTAAGAGTGAAAACATGCTTTTTAGGACTCAAAATAGCTAAATTTAATTCACCTTGATTCTAGTAGATGCCTTGATATGTTTGTTAAGTGATTTAAGGTTTAGGAGGCAAAGATTGGATCAAGGGAATGAGGAAAGAAAGCATGAAAAGTTGGAGAACTCATGAAGAAATGAAAGAACCGGAAAGCTGTCAAGCCTATCTTTTCACACTTTAATGACCATAACTTGAGCTACAGAGGTCCAAATGATGCGGTTTCAGTTGGGTTGGAAAGCTAACATCCGGGGCTTCGAAACGATATAAGATTTGCTATGGTTGAACCGCGCATGGTGACGCGTACGCGCATAGTACGCGCACGGGCCGTTGCTGCCACCTGGTTCACTTAAAGCAAAACGTTGCAGCGAATTCTAAAGCCTTGTGGGCCCAATCCAACTCATTTCTGATGCTATTTAAGCCAAGGATTGAAGGGAGAATGAAAATACTTTACATACTTTGAATCATTAGTCATAGTTTAGTTTTAGAAGTAGTTTCTAGAGAGAGAAGCTCTCACTTCTCTCTAGGATTAGGATTAGGATTAGGATTAGTTCTTAGATCTAGGTTTTAATCTTTTCTTTCTTCTACTTCTACCTTTCAATTCTTTGTTGTTACATTCATTCTTCTTCCATTCTTTTGTTGTCATTTCCTTTATGTTATTCTTATATTTTGTTGTAGATCTACTATTGTTCCTTCCATTTTCTTTCAATTCAATGAGAGGTAATTCATAATAATTGTGTTCATTTGATTTGTTGTTGTTTAATTCCTTGCAATTGAGTAGTGTAGATTTACTTTTCTTGCAATTTTACTATGCTTTTCTTTTGTGCCTTCCAAGTGTTTGATGAAATGCTTGGTTGGATTTTAGAGTAGAGTTTTATGTTCTTGGCTTGGAAAGGTAACTTAGGAACTCCTGAGTTACTAATGGCCAAGTGATTGATGATTGGGAGCCATTGACTCTAGTTCTCACTAATTGAATTAGTGGAGAGTTAGGACTTATGGATTAGGATTGATATAGCTCATTTGACTTTCCTTTACTACTAGTTAGAAGATGATTTAATGAGATTAATCCTTGCCAATTCTCATATTGTGGTTAGTGATTAGGATAGAGATCCTTGACCACCAACCCTTGCTGAGACCGTTTTAGGCCTTAGTTTACTTTCTTGCCATTTATCTTTCATGCTTCTTATCAAAACCCCAAAAATAACTCACAACCAATAACAAGACACTTTATTGTAAATCCTAGGGAGAACGACCCGAGGTTTAATACTTCGGTTTTTAGATTTTAGGGGTTTGTACTTGTGACAAACAAATTTTTTGCATGAAAGGATTAGTGTTGGTTTAGAGACTATACTTCAACGAGATTTTATTTGTGAAATTCTAAACCGTCAAAAATCCAATCGTCATTCGCGTTACTTACATTCTAGTGTCCAAACAAAATTGAATAGACAACCCAAAAATAATGATGAACCTAATAATTCTATGATGGGAACTACAGATTCATTTTCGAATCTATTTCCAAAAGAGGCATTCCTTTGGGTCCAAAGAAAGGTGAACCTTTTTCTCCTTGACGACAAGTCTCGAGAGCAAGTTCATAGCTACATATTATTGACGACTATGTTAGGTAAATCATACTAATTCTACTGTATTTTGGTATTTTAATTAGAAATTTTGATAGGTCTATTTTATACTTACAAATATTATACTTTTGAGTTTTAGTGAGCATGAGACTTATCAACAAGGAACACAATGGATGAGAGCTAAAAACCATAGTAAAAACTTTTCTACATGGTTTAAAACACGTGCTTTGCGGCATGATGTTCCAAATTGGATAAAAGAGCTCTCTAGAGGACCAACCCAATGTGCAAAAAGATATTCTGATTATTTTATCAACGGATATAGATTTCACACTAGGCAATGTCAGGTAAGACGCAAGACACAAAATAGTGGTGTTACTTTAGTTGCATTAACGAGAAGCTTTGCAAGCACAAAGGATGCAAATCCAATTCATGAAAATGTTTCTTATTATGGTAGAGTGAATGATATCATTGTGTTGGACTACTATGGAAATTTTAAGGTTACTTTGTTCAAATGTGATTGGTATGAGGCTAGGGAAGATGCTTATGGCTCGACATATGTTCATTTTAACAAAAAGTGATATCAGGAAGAGCCTTTTGTATTGGCATGTCAAGTACACCAATGCTTCTATGTGCAAGATGCATTTGATAAAAATAAACATTATGTAATGAAGACTGTTCCAAGGGACCTATTTAGCATAAGTGATCAAGTTGCCATTGATGCTGAAGATACTTATGAAAATGAGCCCTTTGATAATTCGATGGTTCCTTCTATATCTAATGATGATGGTGAAGTAGACTTGGTAAGGAATGATTTGAATGAAGTTCTGGTCGATGTCGCAAAAGAAGTCTATTTTTTCCAAGAGTATAACACAGGATCGGATGAAGAATATAATTCCGAAGACTTTTGAGTGACTTGTTTCCCTCTTTTATGGTATATAAGTCAGATTTATCGCTTTATGTTAGCAGTTTTCAACTTGTTTTCCCTCTTTTATATTCTGATTGTTGCTTCTTAGAATTTTCTGAATTTTTCTGCATCTTGATTATGAGTATGTGTGGGGCATATTTTTCTGTATTTTGAATTTTTCTGCATTTTGAATTTTTTTTGGATTTTTCTGCCTTTTGAGTGACTTGTTTCCCTCTTTTATGGTATATAAGTTAGATTTATCGCTTTATATTAGCAGTTTTCAACTTGTTTTCCCTCTTTTATGTTCTGATTGTTGCTTCTTAGAATTTTCTGAATTTTTCTGCATCTTGATTATGAGTATGTGTGGGACATATTTTTCTGCATTTTGAATTTTTCTACATTTTTCTGCCTTTTGAGTGACTTGTTTCCCTCTTTTATGGTATATAAGTCAGATTTATCACTTTATGTTAGCAGTTTTCAACTTGTTTTCCCTCTTTTATGTTCTGATTGTTGCTTCTTAGAATTTTCTGAATTTTCTACATCTTGATTATAAGTATGTGTGGGACATATTTTTCTGCATTTTGAATTTTTCTGTATTTTTTTGCATTTTGTATTTTTCTGCATTTAGAATTTTCTGAATTTTTTCTGCATCTTGATTATGAGTATGTGTTAATTTTTTCCACTCTGAATTTTCTGAATTTTGTTCTGTTTTAATATTTTTATACAGCAACTTAATGGAAAACGGAGCAACTTCAAAGAGGAAAAGACTGGTAAAAAAGTATCAAGCTCATGCAAAAGTTAAAGAATTTGAAATGAAGGAAGTATCTTCTACTGCGAAGCTAGTTCAAAATTTTATAACCAAAAGTGATAAAGGAAGTAATCAAGTCAAAATAGCACAACAGCTTAAGAGAAAAATTTCAGAAATTGGAGACAAACAAACTAGGGAGAATTCAATGGAAGGGAGAAATAAAACACTTGTAGACAATGTTATGAACCGGTCTTTGAGGTCTTCCCATAACCAAGTGAGGAGTAATGTTCAACTAGAAGAACAACCAATTCCTAAGAAGATGAAAAGCAAGGCAAAGTGTCCAGCAATGGCTCTTGATGTCTTTTTGCATACAAAAGGAGTAGAAGTGGAAAGAGAAGAGAAAGTTGACTTTGAGTCAATTGGTGAGGATGCTGGAGCTACTGAAAAAGAACCAGCTAAATTGACAAACTTAAAAAATAACTTAAAGCATCCAGCAATGACTCTTGATGCTTTTTTGGGTGACCAAGGGATTCATGTGGAAAGAGAAGAGGAACATACCGAAGTTCCAACTGCTGAGGATGCTAGATCTAAGCCATCCCCGAATAATGGAGAAAAGGTTCATATCCCATCTGAGGAAGATTATATTGGTGAACATGAAAGTGACAATTTTGATGTAGAAGGAGATCAAGTTATGGAAGAGGCTCATGTAGAAGGTGATGTAATTTGGTTTGTTGCTATTTGTTTTACATTTTCTTTTTATCTATGAGTATAGGGCTGCCCTTTCCATACCTTTCACGGTATCCCTCTCCATATATGATTCACGGCTGTCTTTGGTATTAATTTGTACTATTTTTCAATTTTTTAGATATATCAAAGGCTAAAAAGACTCGTGGAAAAACAAGATGCCTAAAGATTTACGCAAGAACTTGGGAAGAAAGGGAAGAAGTGACTTTTGATCAGGGAGCAGCCGTGGGGCCAACTGCTCAAAGAGTGAAGGATTTAACTAATTTTATTGGAACAATGGGAAGGAATAGTGATTTTATTACCTTGATGTACACTAATTGCAAAGCTGTGCCTAAGCAAATCAAAAAGCGCATCTGGAAGTATATTAATGTAAGCTCCATTTATCTATATGTTTATGCCATATGTTAATAATCTTTTTATGCATATGATATGATGAAATTGATGTGTTTGTAGTCAAAGTTCATTCTTCCAAAATCTTCAAAGTTATGGGTGATGACTGGTGTTCAAGAAGCATGGAAGCGTTACAAAACAAGAATAAAAAAGAAGCATTTTGAACCATATTCTGGAAATATTGAGGATATGTTGGTGAATCGTCCTTTGAAAATTCCAGAAATACAATTTCGGAAGCTAATTGCATATTGGAGTATTCCATCTGTCAAAGTGAGCTAGAGGATTTTAATTATTATTATTTGATCTGATCAAGTATAATTCTTTCAATTTTTATATTTTTTTCATCATTATTTATTTGAAGCACAGGCCATGTGTGTTATAAATTCTGAAAATTGCAAGAAGCAACAATGGAGGCATAAAATGGGACCAATCAATTTTGCAAGAGTGCGTGTTGATTTGGTAAGGTCACATTTGAGTTAAAATTCTCTACTTGTTACTACTTCTCCCTAATTTTAGTATGTTATAACTTTGTAATTGTTATCTTGATCTGTAGCGTGAGAAAAAAGAGAACAAAGAGGAACCAAATCAAGCTGAAATGTTTGTTACAACTCGGATGGACTAAAAGGGAAAACACTTGATGTAGAAACACAAACTGTTATTGTAAGTTACTCTATAATTTTCTTGTCTTAGTTGCTGTTTTATGACTGTCATGGATGCTATTTTTTTTTTCTATTTTATGGCATTGTTATTATGGTATCTATTTTGTGGCTGTTTCATGGCTGATTTAGTTACTGTTTTATGGCTATTTTATGGCTGTCATGGCAGCTGTTTTATGACTGTTTTATAGCTATCGTGATTGTTGTTTTAGTATATACTTTATGACTGTTTTGTGGTTGTCATGGTTGCTAACTTGATGCTTTCTTTTTTATGGCTGATTTAATTGCTATTCTATGGCTATTTTATGCCTGTTTTATGGCTATTGTGGTTGTTGTTTTAGTATCTACTTATGACTATTTTATGCCTATCATGGCTGCTATTTTATGGCTGTTTCATGGCTGCTTCATGGCTGATTTATATGCTGTTCTATGGCTATTTTATGCATGTTTTATGGCTATCATGGACTGCTATTTTATGGTTATTTCATGGCTGTTTTATGGCTAATTTAATTCCTGTTCTATGGCAATTTACAACCATGTTTTATGGCTATCATGGACTGCTATTTTATGGCTCTTTTATGGCTATTTTGGATTGCTGTCCCTATTAGTTATCAATAGGTTTTTGGATTCTTTCATTGAATTTTTATCACTAAAAATAGACATATCATATATTTGTGTGTATAGGATAAACTTGATGATCTCCAAGAAGCTGGAGAAACTCCTACTAATGCATTTCAAAAAGTTTTTGGTAAAGAGAATCCAGGAAGAGTTCAATGTTATGGAAGAATTGTTACAAAAACTTCTCTTAAGAAAAATAAAGAAATGGATGAAATCAAAAAAAAAGTGAAGAGAAGGTAACAGCTTTAAAAACTGAATTAGACTACCATAAGCAACGACTGCAAGGATTGGAAGATATTGTGAAACTTATGTTGCAACAAACTTCTCCTGGTATGAATGTTGATGAAGCGCTTTCTCTCTTGCGATCTAAGCAATCGTCTGCAAATAGTACACAAGATCCAAATTTAGTTCCTCGGCATTCTCCTCCATCGACTCATATACCAAGTCATGATTAGGTATATGTATGCTAAATTGTTGTACCACTTGAGTATACATATTATTGTATAGCTGATGTTTTTACTATAATTTTTTTGTTCATTTAAATTTGACTGCAGCTTTCTAATTGTTGGATGGATGAAGTTTTCTGAAGATATAAAGACAATTCTTGGCACAATGGTGAAGCACAAAGTCTTTTTGGTTTTAAGTGGACAACTTAGTTTCTTTTTTGTTTAAGTACATTAGCAGAAAAACATGTATTTTGCTTACTTAGGTTTATTATTTATTTGACTTGGTAACTTATTAGCAAGTATATATGTTAATTGTTACTTGGACGACCTTTCTATATATATATATGCAATATATATTATTAGCTTATTCAAATGCGGGTGTTACATATTCTTTAAATGTCATATAAATATAACAAAGATAAAAAATATTATTTTAGATATTAAAAAAGAAAATCTTAACAAATTCAATAAGATGTTGCTTTAGGTATTAAAAAAAGACAAGTGTAAATAAACCTACATAAGTATTGCATTAGGTCTATAAAAAAGGCAACTTAAAAAAATTTGGACAAGTGTTGCTTTAGGTATATGAAAAGGCAACTTAAAAAAACCTGGACAAGTGTTGCTTTAGGTATATGAATAGGCAACTTAAAAAAACTTGCACAAGTGTTGCTTTAGGTATATGAAAAAGCAACTTAAAAAACTCTGGACAAGTGTTGCTTTAGGTATATGAAAAAGCAACTCGTAAAAAGTGTTGCCATAGCATTTCATATAAAGCGTTGTGTTTGGGTACTCTAAGGCAACCCTTTCGCGGAGTTGCTTTATTTGCAGAAAAGGCAACGTTTTTTGAAGATTGCCAAAAAAACGGTTCCCTTTAATATACAAAAACATTGCCTTAGACCAAAGGTAACGGCCGTATAGCCAACCCCTCAAAAAGCATTGCCTTTTGTCGGAAAGTGTTGCCTTTTATCAAAGGCAACACTTTCTCTTATTATTAGCAACGTTTTTAAAGGGTTGCCTCAGCCCGAATTTGTTGTAGTGAAATGATATAAAATTTGCCATAGTTGCCTGACGTATAGGGGCGCGCACGCGCACTTTACGCGGACGCGCCGATGGAGCACGTGGTTCACTAAAAAAGCAACTCGTGGCCAGCGATTTCTAGCTCATTTTAGGCCCAATCCAACTCATTTCTGATGCTATTGAACCCAAGAATTGAAGGGAAAATGAACCAAGTAGTCATAGTTGAGTTTTCATCATGTTTTAGGCTAGAATTCTAGAAAGAGAGAGGCTCTCTCCTCTCTCTAGATTTAGAATAGAAATTAGGATAAAGTTAGGTTAAATCACTCTCAAATTCATCTTTCAATTCTTGTTTTGATTTCAATTCTCTTTACATTTTAGTGTTCTATTGTCTTTGTTCTTCTAGTTTCTCTTGTTAATCTCTTATTTTGTCCTCTTTTATGTTTATGAACATTTGTTGATTTCAATTTTCTTTAATGCAAATTTATGTTTCCATGTCTCTTTTATGTTGATCTTGATTGTTATTATTAATTTCTTGTTCATGATAGTTATGGGTTCTTTTAATTCTTGCATTTTATGATGTTTACTTTTCTTGCACTCTAGGTGTTTGTTAAAATGCTTTCACTAGTTTTTGAGTAGTTTCCTCTACTCTTGGCCTAGGCTAAGGGAATTGAGTGACCTTAAGTCATTGGGTCTCAATGAATTGGTAATTTGAGAACCCTTGGTGATCAATTTGATATCCATTGACACTAGCCTACTACTAGGTTAATTAGTAGTGAGGTTAGACCTTATGGGTTGATGTGATCAAGCCTATTTGACGTACTTCAAGCCTAGGAGTAGATATTACGTACTTAAGGCTTTGGAAGTAGACTTAATAGGTTGGCCTCTCATAATTATCAATATATGGTTTGTGGTGCACAAAATTGTGATCAATACTTTTCACAACTTCAAATAATCCCCGGTGATGAATCCAAAAACTTGGTGTTCAATACCATGGCATAAACACAACTTCGCACAA
Organism: Arachis hypogaea; assembly: GCF_003086295.3. Classification (NCBI taxonomy): domain Eukaryota; kingdom Viridiplantae; phylum Streptophyta; class Magnoliopsida; order Fabales; family Fabaceae; genus Arachis; species Arachis hypogaea. Next base: position 62,548,156 of record NC_092040.1, read on the forward strand.
CTAACCAGTAAGTATACTGGGTCGTCCAAGTAATAAACCTTACGCGAGTAAGGGTCGATCCCACAGAGATTGTTGGTATGAAGCAAGCTATGGTCACCTTGTAAATCTTAGTCAGGCAAACTCAAATGGTTATGAATGATGAATAAAACATAAAGATAAAGATAGAGATACTTATGTAATTCATTAGTGGGAATTTCAGATAAGCGTATGGAGATGCTGTATTCCTTCCGTCTATCTGCTTTCCTACTGTCTTCATCCAATCCTTCTTACTCCTTTCCATGGCAAGCTGTATGCAAGGGATTCACCGTTGTCAGTGGCTACCTCCCATCCTCTCAGTGAAAATGTTCAACGCACCCTGTCATGGCACGGCTATTCATCTGTCAATTCTCAATCAGGTTGGAATATAATCCAGTGATTCTTTTGCGTCTGTCACTAACGCCCAGCCTTCAGGAGTTTGAAGCTCGTCACAGTCATTCAATCATTGAATCCTACTCAGAATACCACAGACAAGATTTAGACCTTCCGGATTCTCTTGAATGCCGCCATCAATTCTAGCTTATACCACGAAGATTCCGGTTAAAGAATCCAAGAGATATCCACCCAATCTAAGGTAGAACGGAGGTGGTTGTCAGGAACGCGTTCATAGGTGAGATGCTGATGAGTGTCACGGATCATCACATTCATCAAGTTGAAGAACAAGTGATATCTTGGAATAAGAACAAGCGGAATTGAATAGAAGAACAATAGTAATTGCATTAATACTCGAGGTACAGCAGAGCTCCACACCTTAATCTATGGTGTGTAGAAACTCCACCGTTGAAAATACATAAGAAAAAGGTCTAGGCATGGCCGAATGGCCAGCCTCCCAATGATCTAAGATAGCATAAGAACAAAGGTAGCTACCGAGATGAAAATACAATAGTAAAAGGTCCTACTTATAGAGAACTAGTAGCCTAGGGTTTACAGAGATGAGTAAATGACATAAAAATCCACTTCCGGGCCCACTTGGTGTGTGCTTGGGCTGAGCATTGAAGCATTTTCGTGTAGAGACTCTTCTTGGAGTTAAACGCCAGCTTTGGTGCCAGTTTGGGCGTTTAACTCCCATCCTTGTGCCAGTTCCGGCGTTTAACGCTGGGAGTTCTGATGATGACTTTGAACGCCGGTTTGGGCCATCAAATCTTGAGCAAAGTATGGACTATCATATATTGCTGGAAAGCCCAGGATGTCTACTTTCCAACGCCGTTGAGAGCGCGCCAATTGGGCCGCTTTAGCTCCAGAAAATCTACTTCGAGTGCAGGGAGGTCAGAATCCAACAGCATTAGCAGTCCTTTTTAGTCTCTGAATCAGATTTTTGCTCAGGTACCTCAATTTCAGCCAGAAAATACCTAAAATCACAGAAAAACACACAAACTCATAGTAAAGTCCAGAAAAGTGAATTTTAACTAAAAACTAATAAAAATATACTAAAAACTAACTAGAACATACTAAAAGCATACTAAAAATAATGCCAAAAAGCGTACAAATTATCCGCTCATCAGTTTGTAGACTAGGATGGTAATATCAATTACCTATGTCTAGCCAAGAGTACTTTTCTAATTCTTTTGTTAGTTCTCTTTACTCTTGGCCTAGGTGGAGTAATTAGTGACGCTAGAGTTATCTAATTCCTTTGATTGATTGACAATTGGAAGTTGCTAATTGATTAGGATACCACTAACACTAGTCTTTCCCTTGGGATTTGGCTAGGAGTTGTGGAATCAAGTTGATTCATCCACTTGACTTTCTCCATGGTTAGAGCTTAACGAAGTGGTTGCAATGGACAATTTGTGATCATAATTAAGGGGGATAACTAGGATAGGACTTCTAGTTCTCATATCTAGCCAAGAGCTTTGTTAGTTGTTAGTTTATTTTCATTACTATTTACATTCCATGTCTCTTATCCCAAAAACCCCAAAATATACTTCATAGCCAATAAGCATACACTTCATTGCAATTCCTTGTGAGATGACCCAGAGTTGAAATACTTCGGTTAATTTTCATTTAGAGTTTGCTCTTTGTGACAACCAAAATTTTTGCATGAAAGGATTATTGATTGGTTTGGAAACTATACTTTACAACGAGACTCCATTAGATGAATTCTAAACCGTCAAGAATCTGATCATCAAATACTTATGTAATTCATTGGTGGGAATTTCAGATAAGCATATGGAGATGCGTTGTTCCTTCTGGATCTCTGCTTTCCTATTGCCTTCATCCAATCCTTCATACTCCTTTCCATGGCAGGCTGTATGTTAGGTGTCATCGTTGTCAATGGCTACTTCCCGTCCTCTCAGTGAAAATGATCCTCTACGGTTTCTGTACGACTAATAAACTGTCATATTTCTTGTCTCGAATGAAAAATGCCATGCATATATATCGTATGGCTAAACAGCTGTTGGTTCTCGATCGTGCAGGAATAGGATTTACTATCCTTTTGCGTCTATCACTACGCCCTACAGTCGTGAGTTTGAAGCTCGTCACAGTCATCCCTTCCCAAATCCTACTCGGAATACCACAGACGAGGTTTAGACTTTTTGGATCTCAGGAATGCTGCGAATTGATTCTAGCCTATACCATGAAGATTCTAATCTCGGATTCAGATGCCCCATTGTCAGAGGGGAGTCGATGTGAATCATTGATTAGAAACCCAAGAGATATACATTCAAGCTTATTTTCAAGTAGAACGGAAGTGGTTGTCAATCACGCGTTCATAAGTGAGAATGGTGATGAGTGTCACATAATCATCACATTCATCATGTTCTTGTGTCCGAATGAATATCTTAGAATAAGAATAAGCATGAATTGAATAGAAGAACAATAGTACTTTGCATTAATACTCGAGGAATAGCAGAGCTCCACACCTTAATCTATGGTGTGTAGAAACTCCACCGTTGAAAATACATAAGAACAAGGTATAGGCATGGCCGAATGGTCAGCCTCCCCAAATGGCATATGAATTCGAAAATAGGGAAAAGACCCCTAGTACAATAGTAAAAATTTCTATTTATACTAAACTAGTTACTAAGGTTACAAAATTAAGTAAATGATGCAGAAATCCACTTCCGGGCCCACTTGGTATGTGCTTGGGCTGATCATTGAAGCTTTCACGTGTAGAGGCCATCTTTGGAGTTAAAGCGCCAGTTTGTAACTTGTTTCTGGCATTTGACTCTAGCTTGCAACTTGTTTCTGGCGTTTAACACCGGAATAAGGAGAAAAGCTGGCGTTGAACGCCAGTTTGCGTCATCTAAACTCGGGCAAAGTATGGACTATTATATATTGCTAGAAATCCCAGGATGTCTACTTTCCAACGCAATTGAGAGCGCACCATTTAGACTCCTGTAGCTCCAAAAATTCCATTTCGATTGTAGGGAGGTTAGAATCCAACAGCATCTACAGTCTTTCTTTAGCCCCTGAATCAGATTTTTGCTCAAGTCCCTCAATTTCAGCCAGAAAATACCTGAAATCACCGAAAAATACACAAACTCAATGTAAAGTCCAGAAATGTGAATTTTGCTTAAAAACTAATAAAAATATACTAAAAAGTAGCTAGATCCTACTAAAACTACCTAAAAATAATACCAAAAAGCGTATAAATTATCCGCTCGTCAGAGGCTGGCCATTGCTGTTATCCACTCCCTCTAGTGGATTAGGAGCATTTCCCTGCATTTCCTAGTTCTCTTCCTCTGATTCCTCTCCACCAATAACTCCATTTCTTCTGACTTCTCTTCTTATTCTTCGAAGAGTTCTCTCATCAATGTCACCAGAGGTGGAGACCTCTCTCATTGCTTCTGCTTACAACCAAAACAACAAGAACACACAGAGCACTCTGTAGCTTGAGTGCAATGAGAGTTAGTAGAGACAAAGTCTCAAATATTTAGTGCTTAATCTAGACTACCACCTTACTTAATCATTATCAATCTAGATCAATCCCCGGCAACAGCGCTAAAAACTTGATGGGTGAAAAACGATTCCACACAAACTCACCAGCAAGTGTACCAGGTCGCATCAAGTAGTAATTACTCACAAGAGTGAGGTCGATCCCACAGAGATTGATGGATTGAGTAATTTTAGTTAGGTGATGAGTTTAGTTAAGCAAATAGTTGATGATTTGAGTGAATTTTGATTGACAGAAGCTAAATTGCTTGAAAGTAATAAGGAGAGGGGAAATTGACAGAATTTAAAGTGCAGAAAATGTAAATTGAGCTGAAACTTAAAGTGTAAGTAATGTAAATGACTGAAACTTAGACTGCAAGAAATGTAAATGGCTGAAACTTAAAGTGCAAGAAAACTAAATGACTGAATTTAAATTGCTGAGAAACTTAAATTGCTTGAAGATTAAAGGGATTTGGGGGTTGGGATTTAGAATTGAACAAGAAAATGCAAGCTAAAGTAAATCAGAAAGTTGTAAGATGAAGAGAATTGCAGAAAAGCTGAAATAGAAATGAAAATTTGCAGAAGAAACAAACATCAAGAAAACTTAGTTCAATTGTGAAAATCTAAAAGAGAAATTGAAGATCGAAGAACAACAATGAGATTTGAAAACAGAAAGGTGAAAGATGATTCTCAGCTTTAGAATCAATGCAGCTCTTCAATCTCAATTCAAATTCCAAGAACAGATAGCAGATGTTGCAGAACAAAAGAAAAGAAAATGAAAATAGAAAGAAAACTAGATCCAATTCCTAATTCCCCAAATGAAAATTCAAAAGTGAAAAATCAAAATGAGCTAAAAGTCCTCTACAAATCAAATGAACTCCTATTTATACACTTTCTATTTTTGGTTTTCAAAATTTGGAGTGGGCTTTTTAAATTGGTGAAGAAATGGATCCAAGATGGCATTTGATTAAAAATGGTCCATGGATGTACTTGTTTGAAAATGGGTTGGGGGGCTAGCTCCAGTAGAGCGCTCAGTGAGGAAAGGTAATGTAGGGCTCCCTTGCTTAGTGTGCCTCCCTTCAAGCCAAGCATGTTTCACTTTGTGCTATTACATAGCGCTCAGTTGGAAATTTCCAACGTAGCGCCCCTTGCTTCCATGGTTCCCTCTTCGAACCTTGCTTGCTACCTTTTGCTAGCAATTTCCTTGTAGCGCTCAAACAAGAGTTTCCAACGTAGCGCCCTTTCTATGCGTGCCTTGGTAAGCTTTGATCCCTCTTCGAACCCTGGCTGCCCCTCTTAGCTTCAATGCTTTGCTTTTCTTTTGTGCCATGGCTGAAAATGTTGAAATGTTTCAACGTAGCGCTCTCTTCATTTGAGCGCTGGGCTTGTTTTGCTGAGCGCTCTGTTGGAACGTTGGAGCACTATGCTTGAGCGCTTTGCTTCTTTGTTGCATTAAGCCTTGCTTCCTCTTCCCTTCTCACTAGCATTCAATTTGTGAATGCTCTGCTCAATTAGCGAGCGCTATGTTTGGCCTTGTTCTTTGAGTGCTACGCTTTTATAGTTCTTTCTTTTTTTTATCATTTCTTCACCTACAAGTAATCAAAACAACCAATCAAAGCATCATCAATTCACAAGATCTCTGCATTAATCATAAAATCAACTAATTCTAGCATGAATCCTATGATTTTGTGTCAAATAAAGGATGGTTGATTGATTTAACATAACCATGCAAATCCACTCCAAATCACTTACTTATAGTGCAAGAAAGTGCATAAAACCTAGTGAAACAAGTGAAAAATGCTTGAAAATCTAGCATAAGATGACTTGTCATCAAATACCAACCCCTTTATGTTTACCAACACATCTTCTACAATACCCATCACCGTTATTATGCTCTTATCCGTCAAGACAAACCTAGCCGCCGACCGCTTCAACGGTAGGAGCTTTAATATATGATAAACGGAAAGAGGCATAATACTAACGCATACACCAAGATCGCACATACAATCAATGAATTGAACTCCATCTATGGTACAAGTGACTAAGCAAGGGCCCGGATCACTATACTTTTTCGGTAATGCTCCCATCAAAGCCGAAATAGAACTTCTCATTGGAATAGTCTCTAACTCATGGATTCCATCTTTTTTCATACACAAATTCTTAAGAAACTTTGTATATTTAGGTACTTGAAGGATAGCATCAAAGAGAGGGATAGTTACCTCAACTTTCTTGAACATCTCCACCATTTTGGGGTCAAGCTCTACACGCTTCCTAGCCTTCCTTGCCAATGTAGGAAATGGAATTGGTTGAGCAACTTCCTCCAAAACCTTCTCATTTTTAGAGACTTCACTCCCTTGGTTGAGGGACTTCATCTTCAACTACCTCATGTGCCTCATCATCCTCCATAATTTCTTCTATCTCAACCTCATCCTTATCTTGAGTGACTATTATTGGGCTCGATTCCTTTGAACACATCTCTTGCAATTTGGTTCCAAACCTCAAGGTAATGGTATTGATGCCACCCTTGGGGTTGGGTAGAGGTTGACAGGGTATCGCACTAGAACTTGAGGCTTGAGGAGTGGAGGTAGAAGGTGATTCCATGCGGGCTAGAAGAGCTTGCAGAGTAGATGTAAGACTGGTAAGGCCAGAGGCAAGTGTAGTTTGAAGTTCCTTTTGTCCTTGGAGAATGGAACGGAGTGTATCATCTTGATTGGAAGAAGTGGAAGGATAGGTGATTTGAGGGGCTTGTGATTGATTGGGTTGAGGTGGTTGTCTTTGATATGGTGGTTGGTAGGTTTGGTAGTTTCTTCCTTGGTTTTGTTGAGGGTATAGTTGGCTTTGTTGGTATGATTGGTTTTGTTGGTATGGTTAATTTTGTTGCTACCGTTGTTGTTGATGGTTGGTGTTCCACCTTTGATTTCCTCCATTGTTCCCACCTCCTTGATTGTAATTGTCCTACCATCCTTGGTTGGAATTGTCTTGCCAACCATGGTTATAGTTGCTCCCTTGGTTATAGATGCCTCCTTGTTGAGGATACCCTTGGTTGGGACGGCCATAATAGACATTGGTGGCCGCTAGGGTGTTATCTTCTTGGAGGTTTGGGCATTCATCCATATAATAGGAGTAGCAAGAGCAAATTCCGCAAATTCTTTGGGGGACCAATTGTTGACTTAGTTGTTGTTGAGGAGGTGGAGGTTGAGGTTGTTGTTGAGGTTGTTGTTGACCAAGTTGGAGTTGCTTAAGAATGGTTGTCATCTCACCCACGGATTTGGCAAGGGCGGCGGTCTTACTACTAGAAGAAACTTCATTTATGGTTTTTGGATGATTGATCCTTTGTCTAGCGTGTTGAGTGGACTCGGCCAAGTGATGTGTGGAAAACGATCCAACACAAAACTCACCGGCAAGTGTATCGGGTCGCATCAAGTAATAATAACTCACATGAGTAAGGTCGATCCCACAGGGATTGAAGGATTGAGCAATTTTAGTTTAGTGGTTGATTTAGTCAAGCAAATCAAGTTTTGGTTGAGTGGGTTGTATTTAACAGAATATAAATTGCTTGGAATGTAAAGGGAGTAGGGGAAATTGCAGTAAATTAAAGAGCAGGAAAGTAAACTTGCTGAATCTTAAAGAACAAGAAAGTAAATGACTGAAACTTAAAGTGCAAGAAATGTAAATTGCAGTAACTTAAATGGCAAGAAATATAAATTGCTTGAATATAAAAGGGGAATTAAGGGTTGGGAATTCATAATTCCAGCAAGAGAAAGTAGATTGCAACAATTAATAAAGTAGAAGATGAATTGGAATAAACTAAAGTTCAAACAGAAATTGAAATTAAAGTGCAGCAAAGGTTCACAGAAGAACCAAAAGTAAATTGGGATCTCAGGATTCCAGAGACTAGGTAGCAGAGCCTAGATCTCAATTACCTTCCTAGATCCAAGTTCTCAAAGCAATTGACAAGAAATTGAAGAAGAAGCAACAAAGAGAATGTAAAATGGATTCAATTATGCAGAAAAGGAACCAAAGAGTTCTTGAGTGGAGATTGAGACAGAATTTCCTCAATTCTTAACACCCAAAACTCAAAACAAGGAAATTAAAAAGACCCAAGCAAGAACGAGGAAGAAGAGAGATCAATTCTCCTTCCTAATTCTCTGAAATCTCAGTGAAGACACCAAGAGAAGTTCCAAAGTGCAAAAATAAAATTCAAAGCTCAAAGAAAGTGCAAAATTCAAAAGCAAAGCAAAAGGTTCTAATTACATCAAACTAGCTCCTATTTATACACTTTCTATTCTTGGATTTTGGGATTTGGATGGGCTTTTGATTTGGTGAAGAAATGAATTAAATTGGAATTTTAAAATTGAATTTTCGGCCCAAAAATAATAGCTCCCAGGAGGCTGCCCTGCCCTTGTGGAGGGTAGGGCAGGATTTGGTGCGTGTTGGTGCTTGCTTGGTGCGGCTTGGTGCGGCTTGGTGCGCAGAACGCTGCCCTGCCCGCGCGGAGGGCAGGGCAGGAAAAATTGGTACGCCAGATGGGTGCTTGGTGCGCTGCTTGGTGCTGCCAGATTCATACCATGATGCGCCAGAATGGTGCCTTGGTGCACAGGATGCTGCCCTGCCCTCGCGGAGGGCAGGGCAGAAAAATATGGTGCTGCCAGGATCGTGCTGTTGTGCGCGCTGGTGCTGCCAGAGTAGTGATTTGGTGCGCAGAAATGTCCCTTGGTGCACCAGATTCATGCACCAACAAAATGCTACCCTGCCCTCGCGGAGGGCAGGGCAGTGTTTCCAAAATGAAGTCCCGCATTCGAATCCGGGCAGAAACACACGCTCATTCATTTTCCTTGGTTTCTTGGCACGGTAATGGAAATTAGTTCCTTTCTTCCTCATGGTCCCGTGTTCAACTCTTGTGGCAAGCATTTAGAGACATTTTCCTTTGATTTTCTCCCCTTGTGAGCCCGATACTGCCCTTGTGGAGGGCAGGGCAACATTTTCTTCTTCTTGATTCCAAGGCACAAATTTGTGCTCTGCCCTTGTAGTGGGCAGGGCAGAGTTGCCTTCTTTGCCTTGTTCCCTTATGTTGCCCTCCTAGAGGGCAGTGTGCCCTTGTGGAGGGCAATGCTTGCCTCCCCCATTGCATGCGGCACACTTTTCCTTCCTTTGACCACGCTTCCTTCTCCTTGGGTCACGCTTTCTTTAGGCCACGCTTTTCTCTTTTATTCTTTTCTTCACCTAAAATAAACCAAAACAACCACTCCTAGTATCACTAAATTCATAAGGCTTATAAATCAATTAAAATTCAATTAAAATTAGCTTAAACCTCATGAGTTAACATTAATTTCATGGTGGTTGCTTGATTTAAAGAAGTTATGCATTTTCACTCCAAATCACTTACTTAAGATGCAAGAAAGTGCATAAAGACTAACAAAACAAATGAAATTAGCTTGAAAAATGGGTATATGATGACTTGTCATCACAACACCAAACTTAAATCTTGCTTGTCCCCAAGCAAGCATCAAAACTAAGAGTAAATGATATGAATAAGAAAAGAGCACATATCCTTATTAGGCATATAGCAGAACTTGATTTATGGAGTCTTTATGCAGACAATGACAACTCAATTATTGTTGCTGTTACATAATGTACATCTTTCCTCAAAGGCTTGCTAAACTTGCTGTTATTAGACTCACTTTTTAATTCCTCCCTTGCTAACTTTTCTTGGCTCACAATGCTTAACAAGCTTATTATTCTTTTGGAGGTTTGGTGTCAAATGTTGCAGTATTAGCCTTTGGCTTTATTTTCTTTTCTTTTGCTCAACATCTTTCCACCACAGACACATTGCTCACTAATTCTTCCTAGGATCATTGATGCCCAGCATCTCTTTGGATAACTAAATGTTCTGTATCTAAGTTGCTCTTTATTGTGGATTTTCAATTGGCCATCCCAAATCAGTTGATCTAAGTGACCGGGTTTTAAAATACCCCTTAGAATTTACTCATCCAAGCATATCTTAGTACAAGAACACCACAGGCATATGTCCTAGGGTCCAAGCTATTGGTGTCCAACCTTTATTCTTTGTTTTTCTTGCCATTTTGGCTTTTTCTTCTTCCTTTTCTTTCTGTTTTCGTTACCAAGGGCTTTTTCATTATTGATAAGAGTCTTTGTAACAGCAAGCTAACTCACACTTGAATGAGAATGATATTATGCAACAATTATTTCATGAGTCATGCATTTAATCAAATACATATACCACCACTAACTTCCATTCTTACTTATGCAACATTGGATATTTCATTTTTCAATTCAAACAAATCTCTTTTATTTAAGCATATGGGAAACAAAACAAAATTTAAATCTAAGTGATGGATAACAAGCATTATGCATATTTAGCATTTTTCTAGCTATTTATTAACTAACTAAAATGAAAAACAAAGAACAAAAATTGCATGAAGTAAAAGAAATAAATGATGGAGGCATATCATGTTTCAGACATGCATCTCCTTATTAAAGACATGAAAGAGGAAATATGAAAGAACTTTGCCACCTTCTAATGGTCATGGCTGCTGCTTGATTCTCCCTTCTTCTTCTTTCTCTTCCCTGTCTTGGAATAATCTCGGATCTCTTCACCAGGACATCTTCTACCCCAAACAGAATCTAAGAGTCCTGAGAGCCCAACATCTTCCAATCTTTTAAAGGTTGCCTCAGTATATTGATGAGATCTTGCTTTTTGCTTGGCTAAAAATTCAGGGCATTGCTCAAATGGCTTGATCTCAGGATTGAGTGTTGGCAAATTGTGGGTTAAGTAATCCAACCTTGCTTGCATGTTTTCATCATTCTCCATTCTTTGTGCGTATCTAACTTCTCCCATGGTATGATGAACATTCTTCCATTGATACAGGTTGTGACTATATTCCCCTGCTTTAGCTTGACTAAAATACAGCTTATCATATGATTCTTTGAACTCTTTGTATTGCTCTTTTTGTCCTTCAAGAATCTGTGCTTGAAATTCTTGCTACTGAGTCATCATTTGTTGTTGCCATCTCTCTTGTTTCTCCTCCATTTGATGCTGCCAAGCTTCTCGTTCCTCTTTTTCTTTCAAAAATTGCTCCATAAATTCTGGATGGGGCTCTAGATATTTCTCTTGGCCCCCCTGATTTTGGCCTTGTTGAGCCTGCATGAGTTGCTGAGATAGTTCTTCAATTGATCTTTGTAATTGGCTCATGTCTATGGCATCATGAGCTTGATTTCGTCCTTCCTCTCTTTGTGATCTCCTTTGTCTAGGAGCTACTACCCCTTCTTGATCTTCTTCTTCATTCATTCCCTCCATGCTCTTCTTGGTAATCCCTTTCCCTTTCTTCACTTTTGTTGTGTCCTCATCTTCAAAGATTACTTTAGCTCTCTCACATAGTCTGAGGATGGTACTTGGATGTCCAAGACTACTTGATTTGCTTGTGCTATTGGCCATTTCTTGAATACTGTCGGCTATGAGTTGTGCAAGGTTAATTTCACCTCCATGTAAGATGCAGTACGTCAAGAGTGTCCGTTTGATTGTGACCCAAGAGGCGTTTCCAGTAGGAAGGATAGATCTTCTCACTATTTCATACCATCCCTTGGCTACAGGAGTAAGATTTATCCTTCTCAAGTGGCTTGGAACTCCCTTTGAATCTCTTTCCCAATCTGTATTTTCCACACATAACCCTTGCAGGATCTCATCAGGATTATTTTCCATTTGCAATCTAGCCTCATAACTAGGCTCTGCATAACTTATGGTTCTCAACTTTAGAGCCCTAGTGATGGCTGCTGGACTGAAGCTCACTTCAACTCCTCTGACATAACTTGTGTAAGGAGCACTATCTTTGTTTTCCTTCACAGCATTTGCATAGAACTCCCTAATCATAACTGCACTGATGTCAACTAGAGGAGCACACAAGAGTTCCCACCTTCTTTCTCTAGTAATTTACCTCATGATGGGGTATTCTCCTTCCTTCAAATCAAGACCTTTCTCATAGATGACATTCTTTGCCTCCATGAACCTATGATATCTCCCTTCATGGAATTGAGATCTAAATTTGTTTGCATCAAATGATGGGGGTTCGGCTACCATAGGTTCCTTTCTCGGCCTTCTTTTTGAACTTGAAGAGGCCATTGAATTTGAGGTGAAAAGAAAGAAGAAGTGAGAAAAGAAGAAGTTTGTGTTGTGTTTGGGAAGAGTTTTGGTTCGGTTCTGTTGTGAGACAAGGGAATTATGTTGGTTTTAGGAGTAAAGAGGATTATGATTCTCATATGAGGGTAGCTTGAATGAGTGTGTAAACCGTTTGGTGCAACGGCTATTAATAGGCAAAGTCTTCAAGCTTTCCAACAAAACCACAATGAATGAAGAAGGAACTCATTAGTGCTCATGAAGGGTTGAGATTGAGTTGTTCATCTAAAGGATTCATGGAATGGACGGTCTGCATGCATTGTTGAGGCTTGACGAGGATCCTCCTCCCATTGGCTGCATGCATTTAGGCGTTCAATGATGCATGCATGCATACAGATTCTGCTTCCCCATGAGCGCATTCTTCTAGGCATATGTGACCATCCTCACATAGCTTCTCCTAGCCGTGGCCCCTCCTAGCTTTTGTCTTAATCTTTTTCTCCTACCTGAACCAAAACAGCTAGCTTAGAACATTAATATAGTCGTTGGCAATTTATTTGCAATAAAAAAGAATTGTTTTGGTTTGTTTAACAGTTATTTGAATTTTTTTGTGATCAATTGTGTCCCTATATAAAAAAATGCGAAAATTTGGTGAACACCAAACTTATCTTTTATTGAGGGGACGGCTTAACATTGCAAACCGTTCTTCACAATTGATGCATTTTTTTTAAAAAAAAAAATTTGATGTATGATCCCTTTTTTTGTATGGTTTTGAGTCCATGAGTGGGAAATGATCTTCTGAACATTGTTACACATGCAGACACCAAACTTAGTGTTTGGTCACATGCTTCATCAAAAGAATTATGCATATGTTCTAAGAATAATCCCCTTTTTTGAAAAATGAACTTGGGTGTGCCTTAAGGTACACCAAACTTAGAAGTTTGACATGTGCTTCAAAACAATGTATGCATTTATCAGGCATGAAAGATCAAAATCATATTCAGAGGAATCATAGCTTATTAAATGAAAGAGAGGACAGAAATCTTAGATCATGGGTTGCCTTCCATGAAGCGCTCTTTTATTGTCACTAGCTTGACTTTGAACTCCCTTTAGGGTGGTTGATGTTGGTGATGTCTCAACTTGTCACCTCTCACTGTAAACTTTCTCTGTGTGCCTTGATGCTCAATTTCCATATGCTCAAGAGAAAGTATTTGGTTGACAGTGTAATAATCTTCTGTTCCTAGCTGTTGTATACTAATTGTACTTTGTCACCTTTGGAAAATCCCTCAGTTGGAATTTTCTTGTTCTTCCACCCTTTGTGAGCCTTGTTCTTGCTCTTCATCTTTTTCTTTCTTGTTGATCTTTCTTTCTTGTCAGTGACTTGGGTTGTGATACCTTCCTTCTTGTTTATCACTCCTGCTTCCTTTTGAACTCCTTTTTCTCCTTCTACAAGCTTGTTTTTCTGTTCTACTGCCTTGTTGGTTGCTTGCTTTGGAAGGAAGTCACCACTTGTTTTGCTTATTTCTTCATTCCTGTGTAATTCTGGAAAGACTTTCAGAGTGATGCTCTCCTCATGCATCCTGAGGGTTAACTCTCCCTGCTCTATATCCACAATGGCTCTAGCAGTGGCCAAAAATGGTCGACCAAGTATTATGGAGTCATTTCCATTTTCTGAAGAATCCAGGACCACAAAATCTGCAGGATAGATGAACTTGTCAACTTTAACTAAAAGGTTCTCAATCAGCCCTTTAGGATATACCACTGATTGATCCACCAACTCCAAGGACATCTGTATTGGCTTCACCTCCTCTATGCCAAGCTTTTTCACTAAAGAAGATGGGATTAGATTTATGCTTGCTCCTAAATCACACATTCCCTTGTTGATGAATAGATTTCCAATAGTGCATGGTAGGAAGAAACCTCCAGGATCTTCAAGCTTAGGAGGGAGTCCCTCTTTAGTGAGTGCACTGCATTCTTCACTAAGCATTACAGTTTCCTTTTCATTCCAACTTCTTTTCTTGTTGATGAGCTCTTTCAAGAACTTGGCATACAGAGGCATTTGCTCCAAAGCCTCAGCTAGAGGTATGTTGATTTCCAGCTTCTTGAAAGTCTCAAGAAATTTGTGGAAATGCTGATCCTTTGTCTCTTTGTGAAATCTTTGTGGATATGGTAGTGGTGGTGTTAAGTTCTTCTCCACTTGATATTGTCTTGGATTTGGTTCTTCCATGATTTGCTTCCCTTTCTTCAAATTCTGTGGTTTGTTGTCTTCCTCTGTGAGTTTTTCTGGGACATTCTTGCTTAACATGTCCTTGTTGATGGCTTCATCATTCTTCGTTGGCTCATTGTCATTGTTCTTGGTTGCTCCTTGGTTACCATCCACTAATACTTTTCCACTTCTTAGTTGCACGACCTTGCATTCTTCCTTTGGGTTGGGAATGGTGTCACTAGGTAGTGAACTTGATGGCTTCTCAACAGAAATCTGTTTGGAGATTTGCCCAATTTGCCTTTCTAAGTTCTTCATGGAAGCTTCTTGGTTCTTTGTTGTCAATTCTTGGTTTTTCATCATTTTCTCCATGAGCAGCTCTAGATTGGTGATCCTCTGGGAATCTTGTGAGATTGGTTGGTTTTGGGGTGTTGATGGATGATGATAGGTGTTTTGATTTGTTGGATGGTTATTGGGTGGATAATGGTTAGAGTTGGGGTAGTTATTTTGTGGTTTTCTGTATGTATTTTGGTTAGTGTTTGGCTGGGGGTTGTAGTTTGTGCTTTTCCAATTGTTCTGATTTGTGTTTCTTTGCCATGGTTGTTGGTTTTGATTATGGTTGTCTCCCCACCTGAGGTTGGGATGGTTCTTCCAAGATGGATTGTAAGTATCACCAAAGACTTCATTTGTTCCAGGATTTTGGTTGTGCATGTATTGGACTTGCTCTTGCTGTTGCTCCTCTTGAGTTTCTTCACTTTGCACCCAAGTAGTTGGTGATTGGCTTGTGGCACTCACTGATGCAACTTGCAAGCCATCAATTCTTTTAGCCATTTGTTCAAACTGTTGTTGAATCTGCTGCTGCATTATCTTGTTCTGAGCTAGAATTGAATCCACTCCTTCCAACTCCATTACTCCTCTTCTTTGTGATGGTTGGCGTTGTCTTTGATGAGCAAAGAAATATTGGATATTGGCCACCATGTCAATGAGGTTTTGAGCTTCCTCTGTAGTTTTCATGAGTTGCAAAGAGCCTCCAGCTGAATGATCAAGTGCTTCTTGAGCTTTAAGAGTGAGTCCCTCATAGAAGTTCTGCAACTTGTCCCACTCAGTGAACATCTCTGGTGGACATTTCCTCAATAGTGCCTTATATCTTTCCCATGCTTCATATAAGTTTTCAGCCTCCATTTGAGTGAATGTCTGCACCTCTGTCTTCAATCGTAGGATTCTTTGAGGGGGATAAAATTTGGCAAGGAATTTACTCACTAAGTCATCCCAAGTGTTGATGCTTTCTTTTGGAAAGGTCTCTAGCCATTGAGTGGCTTTATCTCTGAGAGAAAATGGAAAGAGCAACAACTTGTAGCTATCAGGAGGTACACCATTGGTTTTCACCGTGTCACAGATTCTCAAGAAGGTAGACAAATGTTGATTTGGATCTTCCAAAGGCCCTCCTCCAAAAGAACAGTTGTTTTGAACCAAAGTGATGAGTTGTGGCTTTAGTTCAAAATTGTTTGCATTGACATTAGGAGGAAGAATGCTACTTCCACAATGTCTAGCATTTGCAAATGTGTATGAAGCTAGGACTCTTCTTTGTTGTTGGTTATTGTTGGCTCCTTTTCCTGGTTGATTGAGATCTCCTTCCATTTCTTGGAATTCCTCCTCAGATTCTTCCTCTCCAATAACGTTCTTCCCTCTTTCAGCTCTTCTTATTTTCCGAAGAGTTCTTTGGTCAATTTCAGAGAGGACAGGGGAAGATCTTCCTGTACCTGACATACAAACACACAACAATAAACACACAGATCCAGAAAACCAATGAAACTTCAATCTATAGCTAGAATGAAGTTTTAATTAGTTTAAGCAAAAATTCAAACAGTTAGTGTGTTAGTAAAAATTAAAAGAACAGAAAAGAAAAAGTTCTTAATCTAGACCTCCACTTCACTTAATCATTGTCAATCTATTTCAATCCCCGGCAACGGCGCAAAAAAACTTGATGTGTGGAAAATGATCCAACACAAAACTCACCGGCAAGTGTACCGGGTCGCATCAAGTAATAATAACTCACATGAGTGAGGTCGATCCCACAGGGATTGAAGGATTGAGCAATTTTAGTTTAGTGGTTGATTTAGTCAAGCGAATCAAGTTTTGGTTGAGTGGGTTGTATTTAACAGAATATAAATTGCTTGGAATGTAAAGGGAGTAGGGGAAATTGCAGTAAATTAAAAAGCAGGAAAGTAAACTTGCTGAATCTTAAAGAACAAGAAAGTAAATGACTGAAACTTAAAGTGCAAGAAATGTAAATTGCAGTAACTTAAATGGCAAGAAATATAAATTGCTTGAATATAAAAGGGGAATTAAGGGTTGGAAATTCATAATTCCAGCAAGAGAAAGTAGATTGCAACAATTAATAAAGTAGAAGATGAATTGGAATAAACTAAAGTTCAAACAGAAATTGAAATTAAAGTGCAGCAAAGGTTCACAGAAGAACCAAAAGTAAATTGGGATCTCAGGATTCCAGAGACTAGGTAGCAGAGCCTAGATCTCAATTACCTTCCTAGATCCAAGTTCTCAAAGTAATTGACAAGAAATTGAAGAAGAAGCAGCAAAGAGAATGTAAAATGGATTCAATTATGCAGAAAAGGAACTAAAGAGTTCTTGAGTGGAGATTGAGACAGAATTTCCTCAATTCTTAACACCCAAAACTCAAAACAAGGAAATTAAAAAGACCCAAGCAAGAACGAGGAAGAAGAGAGATCAATTCTCCTCCCTAATTCTCTGAAATCTCAGTGAAGACACCAAGAGAAGTTCCAAAGTGCAAAAATAAAATTCAAAGCTCAAAGAAAGTGCAAAATTCAAAAACAAAGCAAAAGGTTCTAATTACATCAAACTAGCTCCTATTTATACACTTTCTATTCTTGGATTTTGGGATTTGGATGGGCTTTTGATTTGGTGAAGAAATGAATTAAATTGGAATTTTAAAATTGAATTTTTGGCCCAAAAATAATAGCTCCCAGGAGGCTGCCCTGCCCTTGTGGAGGGCAGGGCAGGATTTGGTGCGTGTTGGTGCTTGCTTGGTGCGGCTTGGTGCGCAGAACGCTGCCCTGCCCGCGCGGAGGGCAGGGCAGGAAAAATTGGGGCGCCAGATGGGTGCTTGGTGCGCTGCTTGGTGTTGCCAGATTCATACCATGATGCGCCAGAATGGTGCCTTGGTGCACAGGATGCTGCCCTGCCCTCGCGGAGGGCAGGGCAGAAAAATATGGTGCTGCCAGGATCGTGCTGTGGTGCGCGCTGGTGCTGCCAGGGTAGTGATTTGGTGCGCCAGAAATGTCCCTTGGTGCGCCAGATTCATGCACCAACAAAATGCTGCCCTGCCCTCGCGGAGGGCAGGGCAGTGTTTCCAAAATGAAGTCCCGCGTTCGAATCCGGGCAGAAACACACGCTCATTCATTTTCCTTGGTTTCTTGGCACGGTAATGGAACTTAGTTCCTTGCTTCCTCATGGTCCCGTGTTCAACTCTTGTGGCAAGCATTTGGAGACATTTTCCTTTGATTTTCTCCCCTTGTGAGCCCGATATTAGGGCAACATTTTCTTCTTCTTAATTCCAAGGCACAAATTTGTGCTCTGCCCTTGTAGTGGGCAGGGCAGAGTTGCCTTCTTTGCCTTGTTCCCTTATGTTGCCCTCCTAGAGGGCAGTGTGCCCTTGTGGAGGGCAATGCTTGCCTCCCCCATTGCATGCGGCACACTTTTCCTTCCTTTGACCACGCTTCCTTCTCCTTGGGTCACGCTTTCTTTAGGCCACGCTTTTCTCTTTTATTCTTTTCTTCACCTAAAATAAACCAAAACAACCACTCCAAGTATCACTAAATTCATAAGGCTTATAAATCAATTAAAATTCAATTAAAATTAGCTTAAACCTCATGAGTTAACATTAATTTCATGGTGGTTGCTTGATTTAAAGAAGTTATGCATTTTCACTCCAAATTACTTACTTAAGATGCAAGAAAGTGCATAAAGACTAACAAAACAAATGAAATTAGCTTGAAAAATGGGTATATGATGACTTGTCATCACCAAGTCGGTAATGAGTTGCCATGCCTCCTCCGCCATCCTATACTTTGACAAAGAACCATTGCTTAAAGCATCCAAGAGTGTTTTGTCTTGATGTCTCGTTCCTTGGCACACATAGCTAAGCAACACTTGAGTGTCAATCATGTGGTTGGGGCATGAGTCAAGAAGCTTCCGAAACCATTTTCAATACTCGTATAGAGTCTCCATTTTACCTTGGACAATGCATAAAATCTCTTTCCTTAGCTTATCCATCACTTCCACGGGGAAGAATTTATCTAAGAACTCAAGTCCCAATCGGTAACAACTTCACTAGGAAAAGTGTAGAACCACTCTTTGGCTCTTCCCTCAAGAGAGAATGGGAAGGCAAACAACCATATAGCAACCTCATTAGAACTTTCTCGTCTAGTTGTTGAGCATACACCTTGAAAATCCTTAAGGTGTCTAATAGAATCTTGTGCGGAAAGTCCGTGGAACTTCTATAGAAGATTGATCAAAGCGGTCTTAAGATCAAAGTTTGCATTCAAGTTTGGGTGAAGCACGTGAAGAGGTTGAAGAACAAAGTCTGGAGCACCCGCTTCCCTAAAAGTGACTCTCCTTGGAACGGTCATAGTGTCGGCACCTAGATCAATAGAAGAACTATTAGGAGTATCAATGGAAGAGTAGATAGTGCCTTCTTCGAATGACGATTCAGAATCAACCTCGGATATGGTTGGTGAATTGGTAAAAACCCTTTCACCACCTCCAAAGGCTAACTGCCTCCGAGCTTGCCTAATGTGAAGCAAAGTTCTTTCGATTTCCGGATCAAATGCGGCTAACCTCGGATCCGGTAGTGAACGCGTCATACAATGAAGAAAGTATAAAGCTCATAACAACAAATTGAACTAAACAAAGACTAATCCTAACTAGCAATCAAACAAACAAACAATCACGAGAAAATGCAAGTATTCACATATCAACATATTTGCACTAACCAATAACATACACATATGCAACTCCCCAGCAACGGGGCCATTTTGATGAGTGATTTTATGTTGGTGTAAAATTTATCAATAAATCCAATCATGAGTTTAGTCTAAACCAACAAGCAATCATTCATCAAACATAGAAAATGTGTGTCCATAATTCATAATCAATAACCAAGAGTATTAGTCCTAAGTCGTTCTCCCTAGAAATTGCCTTAGGATGCACATCATTGGTTAAGAAGTCTTTTGTGGCTTTAAAGTTTAGTGTAAGAAATCAAGCTAATAAAAGTGGACAACAATCAATCACGATAAAAGCCTTGGCTAAGGGGGAGAATTGGAAATTCTATTATTATAGTTTCCATCAATTGTGACAACAATTGATCATTGCTTCGCTTAGTTAACCTCTAACTATGAAGGAATGTCAAGTGAAAATAATCAACTTGAGTCATAAGTCCTAGTCAAACCCTAGGGAAGTCTAGCTTTAGTGACATACAAATCAATTAGCAATTCTCAAGTGATAATCAACAAGGGATATTAACTACTCAAGTGTCTCTAATAACTCAACCCCAAGCCAAGAATGAGGAATCTACTCCATAGCTAAAGTTGTCATTTTCTCAAACTAATGGTGAGCAATAATGAGAGACATTATAAAATTAACAAAAGGAATTGAATTCAAGCTATCTAATTCAAGCAATTATCAACAATCAAACAATTGACATCAATGAACATGAAAAGAAAATTCCTCAATTCATTAAGAGAAATCAAAGTAATAAAATCCAAATCTGAGATCCAAAGTGACTTGAGAACAAAAACACTAAATTGAGAGTAGGAGAATTAGATCCACAAATTGAATCAGAGTAAAATTGAATTGACAATTTATCTCACCAAAGGATCCAAGAGAAATTGAAATGGAGAAAGCAAAAATCTAAAGAGAAGGGTGAGCTTCTCTCTCTAGAATGTAACTTCCAAAAACTAACTAAAAACATCTAAATGTGCGGGCATCGATGCGTACGCGCAACGCACGTGTACGTGTCCCTGGAGTTTTATGTTGTGATCAGACAAGGTTGTTGTGGAAAATAAGAAAATGCAACAGAAAGAAAATTAGAGTGCACCTCAAAAAAGGAATTCCAAATCAAGATTCTTTGGAGGAAACAATAAGGCAAATTGAATCAAAACATGTCTTGAGTGATTTTAAGAGGATCACGAGCCCTTGAATAAAGGCGGTTTAACCCAACGGTATACGTTCATGGTCACATCAAGGAATACAAGGTTCGCACGAGGATATGTGCAAACAAGGAATAGGATTTCGCAAGGTTCAATTTATTCACCAAAAGGGATTCCGAAATAAAGAGCTCTAATGCAATTTAGAAGGGAAAAGATAGGTCGGTTTGCAAGGATGGGTTGATGCTCTTATTCGTATAAAATCTCACACCGCCATCAATAGTACCATACTTCCACAACGTTACTTTGATTTTTTGGTCCTTAAGAACTTGATTGTTCGCCCACGTCAACCAAAAATGTCCCTAAGTTCTATCAGCCCTAGCGACAATACTCCACGCGGTACAAGTGAGTTTGGTCCTAAATTTGACACTGAGTTTGACACTTTTATTCTCGAACCTTTCTCTTTGTCACAAGCTATGAGTAAACATGTCGTCCCAATATTGCACAATATAGTTAAAGCTTTATAACCAGTTATACACTTGCCCTTATACCTCAGGCTCCCATATATGGCTTCACAGCAAATACACGGCTTTACTGTTGGTTCTGACTCGCATCCTAGTTTCTCCCACGATGGCAATCCGTGACAATGTGTCCAAACATTCCACAAGTGTAGCATCGACCATTTGCTTTAGCCTGGTGAAACTAGGCAATGTTGTTGCGTCTGAAGTTTCTTTGACCATGAGGATGCTGAGTGGCATGTCCGTCCCTTTTAAAGATCTGGCCTATTGGTGGAAAATACTTTCCATGACCTCTGCTACTGGTACCCTCTCGAGTATCTCTAATTATAGTCATCCTCCTAACTCAATCCTCCACAACTCTTGCCTCATTCACCAATTTCGAGAATTCCCTAATCTCCAATGGAGCCATAACATGCATGATATCTTCCCTCAGCCCAACTCGGTATTTGATGCATTTCTAGCCCTCATAGAACTTAAGAGCACCCTAACTTATTCTCAAGAACCTATAGAGTTCCTTGAACTTGCTAGTGTATTCAATTAAAATTATGGACCCTTGCTTCAACCGTAAGAATTACAACTCTCTGGCCTCCCTTATTGACTCATGAAAGTACTTCTTGTAGAAAGCTGCCTGGAATAACGTCCATGTAATATTCATATTCTGTTGGTGTAGCAGTCGGCGTTCACCTTGTCACCATTGCTGAGCATCTCCCACTAGTTGATAGGTCGCATATTCCATGAACTGGTCACACGGTACATGTTGAGTTTGCAATGCACACTCCACAGTTTGGAACCAGTTATCTGCTTCAATAGGATTTGTCGATCCATTGAAAATCAGTGGGTCAACTTTCAGAAAAGTAGCTAGAGTTCTCAGAACACCACCTAAGTTGTCCTCAACACCTTCTCCATTTTTGTTTCTGGCTGATTGCCTTGTCCGCCGCATGGAACGAGTAGTCATAGCAGTGCTCTCTTAAATCGTGTTAGCTAAGTTAGTCACTGCCGCCATAAGTTCAACTTGATTATCCATCGACGGGTTACCCTCATTCTCTCTTCGAGTACGTGTTTGGCCTTATCCGCGAGTTCCCATTCAAGGTCCTGTTCACACTAAACAATTGATATCAAGGTAATCAGTCTCAATATCAAAAGCCTAGTGCTTCAATTATCCCAAAAAGGCACTCACAAACAAGCATGCTATGAAATATCAAGAAGATACCCTAAATAGCATGAAAGAAAAATGATCTAGAGTATGCAATGAAGCACAATCGGTCCATCCCTCAGGCTCACGATGACGAACCACTCTGATACCACTAAATGTAACACCCTAATTACCTTACCTCTTTCCGTAAAGCAAAGATTAATCAAAGGTTAAGACAATTCTAAGGTTTATACAAAAATATATATAGAAGGAATAATAATTCTAGAAGCCCGATGAAGAAAATAAGCTTAAATATGAAATTAAAAGCACGAATATTCACACGAAGCTATGAGCAAAAGGCACGAGATAAAGGTACAAGATAACAAAATATAAGAGTATAATAATCATAAGATACTAGCCACAACCCGCGGAGTTTAGACCGACTAGTTAAATACTGACATACAGAGTTTCAAAAGTTAAAATAGCTTATACAAAATATCCCTCATGAGTAAGCCTCTAAGGTAAATAAAATACAAAAGTGAGAGTACTAATAAGATAATCAAAGGCTCCAAAACATGATAAAGGTCTTCTGCTCTGTCACCATCAAGCAACTCACCAAGGTGGGTTACGACCTGCATCTGAAAAACAACAACAGAGTATGGAATGAGAACCAGAGGTTCTCAGTATGGTAACAGTGCCCAGTGATGTAAGATATAAGACTCCTAGACGCCAGAGGCAATCCTAGAGCTTCATATCTATCATGAGATTCAAGCTTAAAACATAAGTAAATTTAAGACCTCAACTTTAAAACCACAATGGAAAGGGGTAATCTAACTTAGTGGATTTCTAATATAATAATTCTCCGTTGTCCCACATCCATCACCATCCTAGCCGTCCACTGCCTTCTGAACCTCCTCAATCCCAGTAGAAGACACAAATAGTACAATGCAAGGAAAACACAAGTATAAACATGTATATCAATAAATTCAAGTAGCAATTAACCATGTTATACAATTAGGCAAGCAATTTCAAGTCGACAAAGCAAACAAACAGATAGAAGATGCACATGATGAATGTCTGTCCTATTGGCTGTGATATCACATTGTTGGTTCAACTCCCAACCCGACACATCTCCATGGAGATGTCGCCCTTCAGTCTCATATTAGGAACTCCCGAGATATCTTGCTCGGATCATGGTCCAGGATGTCAGTGCCTGCACTCTATATTGATTCCGAAGGGATGCGAGCGGGATACTCTTGCCACGGACATCACATCTCAGTGTAAGCGTGATAAACCAAATGTCCTTATGTCGCTGCCGCGACGTCGACAGGCGGGATTAACCTACTATCCCTGCTAGGCGCACAGCATCTCAACAATCTCATTAACCGCGACCTCGACAAGCAGGATTAACCTATCGTCCCTACCAGGTGCATAGTGTCTCAACAAATCTCAGTTTAGAAATAGTACTTCAGTGGTTTGTCAAAATCATTTAATTTAGTACTCAGTAGGTTACCACTTTCACCATTCATTCAGAACTCATTAATTCACCACTTTCACAATCTATTCAGAGCTCATTAGCTCACCACTTTCACAGTTCATTATCAATAATTACCAATACCATACTCCGCCTTCTTGCTTAACCAAAATTGTCCTCAGTACTCTAACTACTCTAGACAGTTTGCATTATGATAAGTTACTGATAGATCTATTTTTTGAAAATTTATATATTAATTAAAATTTATTTACAAATATCTATTTTATCATGACTCGTTACATTTAGCAGAGGAAATTTATTTCATATAAATTTTCAAATACACAACTTTGTAGATAATAGAATTCTAAGCAACATCATCATTAGCTTCTGGTAATAATTTAAAAAGAAGCACTCTTCAACTTGCTTGAACAAATCCTGAATCCCAGTCCATAATGGTGACTTTCGTGTAAATCTGTTTCTTAAATCAGGCATAATGGTGACCTTCACATAAAACTCCAAACTGGTTCTTGAATCTACAATATCTGACCCGAACACATAACTGTACTCATTAAAAATTAAGAAGATGAAATATAGATTATAATAAAAATTTATACCAAAAAATTAAAAAGAATGAAGAAGAGTTTTAATTGACTTCCTACCATGGAGGAGTGGAACTTGAAGCTGTCATTCACCGACTGGATTATAAGGATTCCTCACCGTACAACAGAGTAGCATATGCCTCGTTGGAAGCTCCCCTCTCTCGAACGACTTTCTTCTTCAGTGGCAGATCTAGCATCCACAGTGGCCTCTATTAGCACCATTGCCTCATTCCTCCTTCTTTCTCCTTCACTGCTCTATTTGCTTTCGCTCTCTTGCATTCGATTCAGAGGTAGCTATAACCAAACAGTTTGCATTATGATAAGTTTCTGTTAGATCTGTTTTTTGAAAATTTATATGTTAAGTAAAATTTATTTACAAATATCTATTTTATCATGACTCGTTACATTTAGCAAAGAAAATTTATTTAAAATGAGTTTTCAAATACACAACTTTGTAAACAATAGAGTTCTAAGCAACATCATCATCAGCTGCTGGTAATAATTAAAAAAGAAGCACTCCTCAACTTACTTTTCAGTGGAGAAAATTAAAAAGGATGAAGAAGAGCTTTAATTGACTTCCTACCATGGAGCAGTGGAACTTGAAGCTGTCGTTCACTGAAAAATGGATTATAAAGGATTCTTCTCGAGTTATAACGAAATCAAACAACAAAATAAAGAGAGAACTAACCATCCTTTTTTTGCAGCATCCATCGGCGAAGGAATGGCTACGACGGTGTTCTGAGGTAGAGGCAGTTCTATGGATCCAACAGCGGCAGTAGCCTTCATCACCGCCGTCACCTCATTCCTCTTCTTTTCTCTGTCGATCTAGCATCCTTCTCGGTGACCGTCGTTGTCATCGCCACCCTCTTCTTCTTCTTCCTTCGTGCTTTATTTCTTCTCCGACCTTTTCTTTTTCTCATCTATGCGGCATGGAAAGAGAAAGACTGGTGCCAACTACTCCCCCTATCAAAACTGGCAACTCTCTCTCTTTCATATTCTCTTCTTGAAAGTCCTGAAACAAAATCCTTTTAAAATTTAAATTTGAATCAAATCCCGCCCAATTATTTTTTTGGATTGAAAACGGTGAAGTGCGCAGCATTAAAAACATACATTTGTCAATCATACACAGCTCCAAATGTCAAACACAGAATGCTCCACGTGTCGAGCATGAAATGCTCCACTTGTCGATCACAAACCTCCTTACTACTCTCCTATTATATATTAATAGATGGTAAGAGTGAGTAAACGTGGGGCTATAAAGGGGAGATGAGTGTACGTATGCCTGTGCGCATTTAATTGGTTAGGGAGTACATATATTATATAATACCAATGCGTATAAAATAAGAGACATAAGACTGGGGAAATTATATATAAGTAACATGAATTTTATGAAATATTAGAGATAAAATAACACTTTAAGATTCAAACATAATATTATGAAAATTACTTTTGAAACACAGAGAATTTTATTTATTAATTTATCAATGAGTTCAAATAATTATTTTTAATTTAATTTATAAAATAAACATACTAATCATATTTTATAAATTTAACCTAAACCCAAAATAATAATGATCTAAATTAAATTATATAATATTTTTTCTACTGAATTTTAATTTCAAATTATATAAAATAACCAATTATAGAAATTACACAAGAATTGTAATTAACTTAACTCAAAATATTAATAAAACTAATTTAATTATTCTTAATCGATTAATTTATAAAATAAGATATCAAGTTTTTAAAATAAATCATAACCTTTTCAGAATAAAAATTACTTAGATTAAATTATACAATTCTTTTTTATTTTTCAATTACTAAAAATATACAAAATATTCCATTATACAAAATTACTTAAGAATCTTAATTGGTTTAAAATGAAATTATCTCCAAATCTACTTAATTATTTCTAATAAAATAATTTCTAAAATTATAAAGTTTAAACTTAATAAAATAAAATCACAATTTATTCATAATTATATTTTCAAAAATGCGGGATGTTACAATGTATGCTTATGGGTGGTATGCGTACACATGCAACCCCAGACATAGAAAATTTTACAAAGTTGTAGAAATTAATTTTAAGCCCCAAACATTAAACGTTCATAACTTCCTCTACAAAAATTCAATTTCTACAAACTTTATATCAATTTAAAGATTTTTCAATAAACTTTAATTTAAACAAATTTTTAACAATTTTTGAAAATTGAGACTCAAGTTATGATCTGTCAAATTTCACTAAAAACTAGTTTTCACCAAATTCACAAGGTTCTCAATTTTCCAAATTTCACAACCATAGCCAAACCAAAACATTACTAAACTCCAAAACACATCAGATCTTAGCCTTTTTATATCTCAATTCACCACTCTTGCCAAATTTTCACTCACATTACATAATCCTCAACATTATTAATCAATTTATCATAATAAAACCATTTTTCAATCAAACTCACTCATAAATCATCATTCCATTACTACCAATCATACAACTTCAACATCATTCAACCTTAATTCCAAGCTCCAAACTCACTTATCAACATCAATACCATAATGCATCAAAATAACCAAAATCATCACATCATCATACATCATCATACAACAAATTTAACAACCAATTCAATCCAAACCTATCCTATGGGTCACTAGCCTAAGTGTCCAGAAATATTATATATTACATAGAGAAAATCGAAACCATACCTTGGCTGATCTTCAATATGCACTAAATCACCAAGTTGACCTCAACCAAGCTTGCACAAGTTCTCAAACTCAATCAAGCCACCAATTAATCTCCAACAAGCTTCAACAATCAATATTCCAAACAATACACATTAGTCTACCGCAAATTAATACTCATGGATCCGAATTATTCAATTTCACAAGGGATAAGAGTGAGCTTACCTTATCCATAGAAATTTGGGATAGAACCCAACAATTTCTCACTTATGATTAGCACCTAAACAACCAAAACACAAATTTCACTCAAAACCAAAACCCACCATATCCAAAATTCTTTGGGCCGCAGGAAGGAAGGAAAAATCAAAATATTACCTTTGAAAGTTAGATAAAAATAACGGGCTCGGCGAGAACTTCACGTAGCTGCTGATAGCATGCAAATCGAAACACCGTAGCTCAAGATATGATGGATTGAAGTTGTTTATGAATAGTAACTTTGGAAACCCTCACTCTCTTCTCACTTCAGCTACTCTCCCTCTCTTTGAATGTGTTTAATGAGCTGAGGTGGGTGAATTTAAGTGATTATAAACGTTGGGCATGGGTCCAACTTGGACCCAGTCTAATCTGTTAGTGTTTTTGTCCCGTTTGGCACAACTTTGGGCCAAAACTTTAAAATTAGTGCCCGATTTTCAACTTTAATTAATTTCCTAACTTTTCCTATTATTTTTATCATTCTCGCACAGTACCCTACCGGACAAACTTAAGCTGGTACCGCCGGTAAATTTATCGGTTCTCATTTTTATATAATTTTCTGCAGAAAATTACATTTTTCAACTCAGAAAAATCTACTGAATCCAAATATCATATTTATATTTTCTAATTTATATTCTATAATTTTGAACCTATTCTGGGTAGTTAAATTATTATGATTTTACATTAATTAATCGGTTAATTAATTAACGATTCTTATACTATTCATACCAAAATTTACATAAACTATAAATACATACGTTAAACAGAGAATGAGAGCAGAGTAAAGAGACAAAGAGAAAAGAGTAATAAGAGCAGAGTAAAGAGACAAAAAGAAAAGAGTAATATAATAAAGAGAATGGAGAATAAGCAAAGGGCCTGTTGAAAGGTCATTTGTCGCATTAAGGCAAGTTCGGAGATATTCGTATGTTCATCTTCTATATTGAGGCAATCAGATAGATGGTGGTGCGACCATTGAGAATTCTTTCCTGGAATACCTAGCTATAATGCTATGCTATATGACAGAGGTTGCTTACAGAGGTATCGAGATCAGTGTGCACCTGTAAGACAAAGGGTGCTTACAGTGAGTGTGTTGTACTCATGTAAGACAGAAGGTGCTTATATTGAGTGTGTTGTACTCCTATAAGACAAAGGTTGCTTACAGTGAGTATGTTGAGCATATATAGGCTAACAAATGCTGCTTTGCAAGACAAAAGGTGCTTGGAATGGGTACCCTGCAAGACAAATGGTGCTTGCTATCATTATTGCCTACAGGAAAGCCTTATCCAGACAAAAGTTGCTGGGTAACGTCGGGAGCGGGTTAGTAACTGACAGATGAGCTTATCACCTGTGTTAAGGCTAGACATGCATCATACTTGGGTGTGCATTTCCTCTGTTATGATTATTGTATGAATGTATGCTTTCTTTGTTTGTATTCTATTCTCTGTGTCTGTGTTTTATTTTCTTGTATTCTTCTGTTTGTGTTATGCTTTTTGTTTTCTCTATTTTCTCTATTTATCTGTTTCTTCTATTTACTGCTTCTCTATATTCTACTATTTGTCTGCTAAACAACACAGAATTAATGAACTTAAATAATAACCCCGGCCTTACTAAGAACTCCCCAGTTCTTACCCTTTCTTTCTCCCTTCCCCCATCAGATGGAAGCATGAGTACCCTTCTGTAGTCTATTGAGGATCATTCCGCAAAGAGGATTCTGCTCTAGGTAGTTTTCTCAGTCTAGAGTGAACTCTGTTATCTATTTATATGTATATGTCGTTAGACCATCCGACATCTGTAACCCGTTTATCTACGAACTTTAACCTTAGTCCTCTGTACGATGTTGTCGTTGTGTGGCCGCTCAATAAAGTATCACTGATATGCTCTAAGACGATGTATGATCGTGCAGAGGAGTAGTAGAAAATGTTCCATCTTTTAATGAAATTAGACCTTACTCGAGTTTGAAGAACTACAACGTACTTTTCCTTGTTTTTGTAGTTTAGAGGGATTAGGCGAGTATAGAGTCTAGGTTAGCCTCGGTGCCAGCTTAGGGATTTCTTGAATAGATCAGGGCCTAGGAGATTGTAAGTATATATATGTATATAGTTAATATCTAGTTATATCTAGGAGTGTTCTGACTAAGATCTATACTCTAATAAAGACTAGATAACTAAATGATGTTAACTGCTTGAGATGTATTTAAGTGTGATTATTCATAACTATTTTATCTATTATTATCTGTAAATCGATTATGCATAATTCTGTTTATTAATCCGAACATTTTTAAAAAAAAAAGTACTTGGCTAAATAAATACGCTTTTAACAATGAATCAGACTCATATAATAAATAATAGATAAAAATTATGAAGATAAGTTGGTAGTGCTCAGTTTCCAGTATGATCTATACATATTGAAAATTGGGTCGTTACAAAAAGTATGAAAGAAAACAAGATGGGCACATCATAATCGCATTTCTTCCTTACGGAAAAAAAAATCTTCTAAAATAAAAAATTAATAAAGTGATAAAACAAAATGTTGATTATCCTTGATTTCTAATGTTTACCATATGTGAGTTTTATTAACTTGACTCAAGGTTGATTGAACTCTTAATTTTTTTACTTTACCAACATACTCGCTTTAAAATAGCTTAATCCATCTGTTTATACCTTGGCCCAAAACATAAGCCAGGCCCAAAGTAGAGAAAGTCCAAAAAGACAGTTACTAAATAACCGACCTCTTAAGAGGTCGACAGGATGCCACGAAGAAGTAACTCCTCCCTGAAGGAGTTATAACTAATCCCGACTACCTCTCAACTACTTTTAGAAGAGATACCCAACAACCCCTTGATAAACGAAATTTAGCATGTCGATTTAGAATTTAATGATGGATATGATCGTGAGTATAGTCTAATCGACACTTAAACTTCGCATCAAACAATCCTACAATCTATAACCGAGAGTATTAGTCCCCCGAGTTGTTCTCCCTTGGAATTGCTAGGGTGCGCGTCTTATTGATTAGAAGGCCTTATTATAATTCCTTGAAGGTTTTTAGCAAGTAGAAAACAAACAATCAATCCTTAGAAGACTTGGCTTAGGGTTGGCATTAGAAATTCTATCCTTATAGTTCTTTCAACGATGACAACAATTAGGCCTTGCTTCATTTAGTTAACACCTAGGTATAGAGGAAAGTCAAATGAGAGTAATCAACTTGAGTCACAAGTCCTAGCTTTACCTTATGGAAATCTAGCTTTAGTGTACTCCAAGTCAATTAGCAATTCCTAATTCTAAATCAACAATTGACATAACTATTCAACTCTTCTAATGGCCCAAACCCTATGCCAAGTAAGAAACTTTTACTCCATAACTAGTGTTGGCATTTCATCAAACATTTGGTGAGCAAGAAGGAAAGTCATAGTAAAATAAGAAGACAAGTAGAATTAAAATTATTGCAACGCAAGGAACTAACAACAAGTATCAAAGAGCAACAATGAGGATCAAATTCTCAAAGTACGAATGAAATCCAAAACCACAAAGTTGAATTCTAGATCCAAGAGAAGTTAGCAATTACAACTACTACTTGAAATTGGAGAAGAAGATCTAGGACATGAACAAAGTAAAGTGAGAATTGCAATGGATCTCACCAAAGAGTGATTGAAAATTCAGAAATTGGATGAAGAAGAACCCTAGTGAGAGCTTGAGATCTCTCTCTCCTTCTCCAAGAGTGTAACTAACTATCCCTCAAAATATCTCAAATCTAAAAAATGAACTAAGTGTCCTTAACCCTTGCTCCTTTGGTCTTCTTAAGCTTTTCCCGCCAAGGCATTCCCTAAAAATGGGATTCCCAACTAACTCCACGCCTAAGTCACGTGGCTCCTTAAAAAAATCATATTCGCACATCGGCGCGTGCGCGCCAAGTACGCGCGCGCGCCACCGAGGCATCTTGTAATGTGCGCGGAGGCGTAATGTACGCGTGCGCGCCGATGAAAATCATGGCTTAGCCGCTACGCAAGCCGGCTCGTGGCTTGGCTCTCGGCTTCGACCTCTAGTTGCTCTATCCACGCGGACGCGTCAAGTGCGCGCACGCGCCCATGCTGAGGTTTCCAAGGCTTAATTCTCGTGCTCCCTTCCTTTGCACCCGTCCTCCTTCTCTCTTCCGGTCCATCCCTGCCTTATATTCTGAAACCACTTAAAACACAAGTCACGGCACCGAATGGCATCAAGAGAAGATTAGAAATGTATCTATTTTAGTGCAAAATAAGCATGTTTTCATCCATGGGTCAAAACTAGGAAAGGAACACAAAATCTTGTACTTTCATATAGAAAGTGTGTGGAATCATTGATAAAACCCCTGAAATCAACACAAGATAAACCCTCAAAATGGGGTTTATCAACCTCCCCACACTTAGATTCTAGCATGTCCTCATGCTTAGAGAAATGGAAAAGAAACACAGAAGACCGAGGGATCACAAAAGTATAAGACTCATGAAGTGCAACCTACTTCTATGAATGCAACTATGACTAGTGCTATTATCTACTTGGTTAGGAACAAATCAACCTTCCCATGACATATGCGAGCATATGGGGCACGATGGTGGTCAATGTATTGGACTTGCCAACTTTTAAGCATCAAATGCGATATATGCAACTTTGCAAAGAATAAAAGTATGCAAATGTAATAGACAAAAGGAAATGGAAGAAGAGAAAAAAATTTTTTATATTTTTAATAATTTTTTTAGTATTTTATTTATTTATTTATTTATTTATTTATTATTATATTTTTATTTTTTTTATTATAAAATTTGTTTTTTATATTAAAAGAGAAAAGAAAAAAAATCTTTCAAGAGAGGAAGAAAAAAAAAATGAGAAAGAAAGAAGAAGAGAAGAGGAAAGAAGGAGAAAGGAGGAGAGAGAAGAGCAGGGTGCAAATCCGCGCGCACGCGCACAGCGCGCTTACGCGTGGATGAGCTTGTGCTCCCAGCACAATGCTGGCACAACACGCGCACAACTCTCTGATTTTTGTACCAGAAGTTGCAGAAGTGCAATGTGCGCGCGCGCGCACAGCGTGCTAGCGCGCCGATGGCCGTTTTTTTTTTTTTGCCCAAAAAGTAGAAAAAATGCCCAAGAGCTCCCTATAATGTCCAAAACTCTTCTTTATTCAATCAAATATCAAACAATTCACAAAAATGCAATTTGATTTTAGGATTTATTCATCTACTACTAATGAATACAACATACTAACAACCAATCTTTACCAACAAATCAATATGAAATGAAAATCTACCTACAATGGCAACTCAAATCACTTATTAAACAAAACTAAAAGAGGATGGAAAGAGTTTACCATGGTGGGGTGTCTCCCACCTAACACTTTTAGTTTAAGTCCTTAAGTTGGACATTTTGAGGAGCTTATTGTCATGGTGGCTTATGTTTGTACTCATCCTTGAATCTCCAAGGATCTTTGCCTCTCAATTGGTTGATAGAATTTCCAACCATCTTCACCAAACTTGGGTGAGGTTCTCCCCAAGATATGAGCTCCCAAAATTGGTCTTCATGTTGTGATCCGGGATCCCATATCTTATTTTCACACCCACCTTCTAGTTGATCATCATGATTCAACTTGGGTGGTAGGCATATAGAATTCTCCTTTATGCACCAAATTCTCTTTCTAGACCCATACAATTTAGCATTCCTCTAACCATAGTATTTATGCCTTGAGGGTTTAACCTTAATGAGCCTAACATTCTTTTTCCAACCATTACACCACTCCCTCTTACTCTTAACTCCACAAAGAGCTCTAAGTTGCCCATCATTTTCAATCAAACCATATTCAAGTGAGAAAGTGAAGCTTAGGGATAGAAATTTTATCCACTTGAATGTTATGTTAGGTGATGGTGGCTTGGGAAGGGAGGCCTCCCCACACTTAGCCATTGCGACGTCTACGCTCTTGTGCTCTTCCCTTGTAACTTCCACCTCTTGACAACTTATATCAACTTCAACCTCTTCCTCTTGGTAGCTTCCTTCCAATTTGATATTTTCTTCGTGGCTTACCAAGGGTATGGGAGGTGAGGTATCTTCTTCCTTACCCTCTATGTCAAGCTCAATGGGAGAGAATTCAATTGTGGATAGGAACTCATCAATAATTGAATCCATCTCTTGATCAACCTCTTCAAAGTCTTCAACCATGATATGCTTTGGAAGTTGCGCACCCTCTTCAACATCAATGTCAAGCTTCTTGGAAGAGTTTCCCATGATACTACATTCCCATGGACTCTCAACGTCTCCTAAATCTTCAACCACTTCTTCCTTTTCTTCAATAACCGTAGGCTCCTCCAATTGCTCTAATACAAAATAGCCTCCCCCATTTTCCATCGGGTTTTCCAATCTCTCCTTCACGTTATGATCTTCAATGGATTCTTCACATGTGGTCACGGAAGCACCTTGAGTGTCCAAAAATTTGTAGGCTAAGGTAGACACTACCTTGGTCAAGTTAGTCACAAACTCTAGGGTGTTCCTTTGCATATCCACTTGTCCTTGAAGTAGCAATGTGAGAGAGTCATCTATTGGGGCTTGGGGTGGATAAGAGGGTTCATTATTTTGGAGAGAGGGTTTATAGTAGGAAGGTGGTTCTTCTTGGTAAGGGTATGGAGATGGTGTGCATTGAGGTGGTTCTTGAGAGTAATTGTGTTGGAATGGTGGTGGTTCCATGTATGGTTCATATGGCTCATAAGGTGGTGGGTATGGTGGATAAGGATTGGGGTCATATGGAGGGTTTTGGTGATATGGGGCTTGTGAGCAAGGTGGTTCAAAATCATGTTGACAATCACAATAAGGGTTACCACATCCATTAGATTGATATGCATTAGGATAAGAGTTATACCCATAAGGAGTTGGGGGTTGTTGCCAAGAAGGTTGATCAATCCCTTGAGGCTCTTCCCATCTTTGGTTGTGCCCAAATCCTTGATGCATATTACCATTGTAGTTCCCATTTCTTACAACATAATTTGAGCCAAACTCATAGCCAAAGTGAGGATGAGAATTCATAGTAGCAAAGAAAACAAAAATTAACAAAGATAAGCAACGAAGTCCTAAACCTAACAAAAACTAACAAACAAGCAAAAGACAAACATATTCACAATATTCACAATAACCAATAATGTAACACCATTGCAAGTCCCCGGCAACGGCGCCATTTTGATGATTGGATTTTTGACGGTTTAGAATTTCACAAATGAATTCTCGTCAAAGTATAGTTTCTAAACCAAACAATAATCCTTTCATACAAAAAGTTGTTTGTCACTAGTACAAACCCCTAAAATCTATAAACCGAAGTATTTAAACCTCGGGTCGTCTCTCAAAGGACTTGCAGGGTAGTGTTCTTGTTATTGGTTATGAACTTGTTTATTTTGGGGTTTTGGATGAGAAATATGACTAGTAAATGGTAAGAAAACTTTATTAACAAAATGGTCTTGGCAAGGTTTGGTTGTCAAGGGTCTTCATCATTATCACTAGCCACAAGTATGGTAGTTGCAAGGATTAATCCCACTTAGCCATCCTTAAATCAATTAACAAAGGAAAGTCAAGTGAGTTATATCAATCCTAGTCCATAAATCCTAGCTTTCCACTAATTGGATTAATGAAGGCTAGAGTTAATGGCTATCAACTATCAATCAATTGGACACTAGTGACTCAAGAAATCCTAAGTCACCTTCTCAAGCCAAGAACATAGAATTCTACTCTACAATCCTCTCAAGCATTTCATCAAACACTTGGAGGGTAATGAAAGAAAGCATTTTTATTTGTAAGAATAAAAGGAATAAACAACTAACAATTACAAAGAATTAACAAAACAACAATCAACAACATCACAATCACATGAATTATCTCAAATTGCATTATTAAAAGAAAACAAAGAGAACAAGAGTATCTCAATTACAAAACCTAGAAACAAAATAAGAGAAATTACAACAAGAGAATAGGGATAGAAAGAAGAACCAAAGTGTAGCAATCATCAATTGAAGGTAGAAGTAGAAGGAGACTTGAATTAAACCTAGAACTATGAGATCATAATCTAACCCTAATTCCTAATCCTAATTCTAGAGAGAAGTGAGAGCTTCTCTCTCTAAAAACTAACTCTAACTACTAAACTATGACTAATGATTAGAGTATGAAAAGTATATTGATTCCCCTTCAATACTTGACTTAAATAGCATCAGAAATGAGTTGGATTGGGCCCACAAGGCTCCTAAAACCGCTGGGGACGATTTCATTAAAGTGGGCCACAGACAGAATCGGTGTGCGCACAAAGTGTGCGTGCGCGCCCCTGAATGCGAAGCAACATATGGCAAAATTTATATCATTTTGAAGCCCCGGATGTTAGCTTTCCAACACAACTAGAACCGCATCATTTGGACCTATGTAGCTCAAGTTATGGTCAATTAAGTGCGAAGAGGTCAGGCTTGACAGCTTTTTGGTTCCATTCATGAGTTCTCCAACTTTACATGCTTTTTCTTCATTCCCTTGATCCAATTTTTGCCTCCTAAATCTGAAATCACTTAACAAACATATCAAGGCATCTAATGGAATCAAGGTAAATTACATTTAGCTATTTTAAGACCTAAAAAGCATGTTTTCACTCTTAAGCACAATTAAAGGAGAATATACAAAACCATGCTATTTCATTGAGTAAATGTGGGTAAAAGGTGATAAAATCCCCTAAAATCAATACAAGATAAACCCTACAAATGGGGTTTATCACCCCTACTTAAAGGGATGGTTATTCACCATCAATAGTGGAGCTACCCCAACGGTGGTTATTGACTCATCACTTATAAATACACTGACACCCTCAGGTATACTTAGGATCAAATATATTATAAAGATGCTTGTACTATTGCTAACATAGGAATCAGAGTCTCTTGTAGGTATCACCCCCTACTTCTTCACGAGAAACTCGGACAGGCGGTACCTCGGCATTGGACAAGTCGTGAACTGCCACCAAATAAGGTTTGGGCCTCCCGTCCATGCCCAAATCATCATTTCAGATAATCCTCAGAACATTGGTGCCGTTGTCGAAGACCTGGAAGTCGACACTCCATGGCGAACGATCACCCAAAAGACGGACGTACAGCGTCAAAATCAGAACCAGAGTTCCAAGACGTAAGCAACAACGACCAAGCTCTTGTAGTACCTCCTCAGAGAATAGAAGAACCATATGGTGAAGGAACCTTGGGGAACCCCCCTCATAGGAGAATCCCTTCCGAAATTTGCTACGCAGAAGATGAAGGTCAACCCCACTCCACCAAACATATGGGACTACTACATGGGCATCACGACCAACTTGGACTACTTGAGCAAGAGTGATGAGCGGATATTTTATACACTTTTTGGGGGAAATTTCATGTAGATTTTAGTATATTCTAGTTAGTTTTTAGTATAATTTTATTAGTTTTTAGGCAAAATTCATATTTCTGGACTTTACTATGAGTTTGTGGATTTTTCTGTAATTTCAAGTATTTTCTGGCTGAAATTGAGGGAGTTGAGCAAAAATCTGATTTAGGCTGAAAAAGGACTGCTGATGCTGTTGGATTCTGACCTCCCTACACTCGGAATGGACTTTTCTGGAGCTACATGAGTCCAATTGGCACGCTCTCAATTCGGTTGGAAGGTAGACATCCAGGGCTTTCCAGCAATATATAATAGTCCATACTTTGCGCAAAGATAGATGACGTAAACTGGCATTCAACGCCAGTTCCATGTTGCAGTTTGGCGTTCAGCGCCAGAAACAGGTTGCAAGTTGGAGTTCAACGCCAGAAACAGGTTACAACCTGGTGTTCAACTCCAGAAACAGCCCATGCACGTGAGAAGCTTAAGTCTCAGCCCCAGCACACACCAAGTAGGCCCCAGAAGTGGATTTCTGCACTATCCATCTTAGTTTACTCATTTTCTGTAAACCTAGGTTACTAGTTTAGTATTTAAACAACTTTTAGAGATTTATTTCATATCTCATGACATTTTTAGATCTGAATTCTTATAATCTTTGACGGCATGAGTCTCTAAACTCCGTTGTTGGGGGTGAGGAGCTCTGCAGCGTCTCGATGAATTAATGCAATTATTTCTGTTTTCCATTCAAACATGCTTGTTCCTATCTAAGATGTTCATTCGCACTTCACTATGAAGAAGGTGATGATCCGTGACACTCATCACTGGTGGACGAAATTGTGATCCTTAATTAAAGGCTCCTTGGCATGTGCCAAAGAGAACTAATTTAACTAACTGATTACTTTCTCAGAGCACAATTCCGTTCAACTAACCAGCAAGTGTACTGGGTCGTCCAAGTAATACCTTACGTGAGTAAGGGTCGAATCCACAGAGATTATTGGTTTGAAGCAATCAATATTTATTTTATTAATCTTAGTTAGGATGTCAATAGGATTATTTGGATTAAAAGTGAAATTATTGGAATTGATAAAAGAGGGAACAATGTTACTTTGATTTGCAGCACTAGGAAATATGTTGGAGTTTTGGAGATGCTTTGTCCTCTGATTTCAACTCTTCCTTGAGATCTTCTTCTCACACGCAGGTTCCTTCCATGGCAAGCTCTATGTAGGGTGTCACCGTTGTCAATGGCTACTTCCCATCCTCGCAGTGAAAACTATGCACGCACTCTGTCACAGTACGGCTAATCACCGGT
Source organism: Arachis hypogaea (assembly GCF_003086295.3). Classification (NCBI taxonomy): domain Eukaryota; kingdom Viridiplantae; phylum Streptophyta; class Magnoliopsida; order Fabales; family Fabaceae; genus Arachis; species Arachis hypogaea. The sequence goes on from NC_092040.1 coordinate 62,585,912, forward strand.
TGGTTCCCGCTCCTACTGGAATAGAATCACTCTTTTGCGTCTGTCACTAACGCCCAGCAGGTTAAAGTTTGAAGCACGTCACAGTCATTCAATCCCGGAATCCTACTCGGAATACCACAGACAAGGTTTAGACTTTCCGGATTCTCATGAATGCCGCCATCAATCCGGCTTATACCACGAAGATTCTGTTGGGGAATCTAAGAGATATTCATTCAATCTGATGTAGAATGGAGGTGGTTGTCAGGCACACGTTCATGGGTTGAGGAAGGTGATGAGTGTCACGGATCATCACCTTCTCCACAGTTAAGCGCGAATAAACATCTTAGATAAGAACAAGCGTGTTTGAATGGAAAACAAAGGAATTGTATTAAATCATCGAGACGCTGCAGAGCTCCTCACCCCCAACAATGGAGTTTAGAGACTCATGCCGTCACAAAGTATGTAATTCAGATCTGAAAATGTTATGAGGTACAAGAAATGTCTGTAAAAGTTGTTTAAATAGTAAACTAATAACCTAGGTTTACAGAAAATGAATAGACTAAGATAATTGGTGCAGAAATCCACTTCTGGGGCCCACTTGATGTGTGCTGGGGCTGAGACTAAAGCTTTCCACGTGCAAAGGCCTTTCTTGGCGTCAAACTTCAGGTTATGACGTGTTTTGGGCGTTCAACTCCGGATAATGACGTTTTTCTGGCGTTTAACTCCAGACAGCAGCATGAACTTGGCGTTTAACGCCAAGTTACGTCGTCTATCCTCGCGCAAAGTATGGACTATTATATATTGCTGGAAAGCCCTGGATGTCTACTTTCCAACGCCGTTGAGAGCGCGCCAATTGGACTCCTGTAGCTCCAGAAAATCCATTTCGAGTGCAGGGAGGTCAGGATCCAACAGCATCAGCAGTCCTTTTTCAGCCTAAGTCAGATTTTTGCTCAGCTCCCTCAATTTCAGCCAGAAAATACCTGAAATCACAGAAAAACACACAAACTCATAGTAAAGTCCAGAAATATGATTTTTGCCTAAAAACTAATAATATTCTACTAAAAATTAACTAAAACATGCTAAAATCTACATGAAATTACCCCCAAAAAGCGTATAAAATATCCGCTCATCACAACACCAAACTTAAACTGTTGCTTGTCCTCAAGCAACTAGATGAATAAAATAGGTTCTAACAGAAATAAAGAAATAATAATATTCTCGAGTTTTAAATGAAGCTCAGATTCTTATTAGATGAGCGGGGCTTGTAGCTTTTTGTCTCTGAACCGTTTTGGCATCTCCCTGTATCTTTAAATTTTCAGAATGATTGGCATCCTTAGGAACTCAGAATTCAGATAGTATTGTTGATTCTCCTAGTGTAGTATGTTGATTCTTGAACACAGTCATTTTATGAGTCTTGGCTGTGGCCCTAAGCACCTTGTCTTCCAGTATTACCACCGGATACATAAATGCCACAGACACATAACTGGGTGAACCTTTTCAGATTGTGACTCAGCTTTGCTAGAGTCCCCAGTTAGTGGTGTCCAGAGCTCTTAAGCACACTCTTTAGCTTTGGATCACGACTTTAACCACTCAGTCTCAAGCTTTTCACTTGGACCTTCATGACACAAGCACATGGTTAGGGACAGCTTGATTTAGCCGCTTAGGCCTGGATTTTAATTTCCTTGGGCCCTCCTATCCATTAATGCTCAAAGCCTTGGATCTTTGCTAAAATTTTCGCCACTTTTTTTTTTTTTTTGAACTGCTTTTTCTTGCTTCAAGAATCAATTTCATGATTTTTCAGATCCTCAACAATATTTTTCGTGTTCTTTGTCCTTTCAGGAGCCAATATCCATCAAATTCAAAGTACATATTATGCACTGTTCAAGCATTCATTCAGAGAACAAAAAGTATTGCCACCACATATAATTAATTAAAATTTTATTTATTAAGAACTCGAAAAACATAAATTACTTCTTTATTCTAAAAGAAAATCTACTACTTTATTCATGCCTAATGATGATGAGAAAAATAAATTATAACTTAATTGGAAATAAAATCAAAATAGACATCCTAATTACTACTAAATATCTTCTAAGGTTAATTTCTAAAAGGAATAATCTCTACTAAGTTGGAACAAAGAAATTGGAACTCAGCAACCTGTTGTTTTGAGGAGTGGATGCTCCTCTGGCTCTTTGGGGTGTGGTTCAAGGATTAATTTTTGGCGCTTCAGCTCCCTTAGATCACGCCCTTGCTCCTCTTGTTCCTTGAGCAGTTTGCAAATCATGCTACCTTGATTATTCTGTTCTTCCTTTATTTGATCCATAGCTTCTTGCAATCTGGAAACAGAAGCCTCAAGTTGTTCCCAATATTCATATTGGGGCAGTTCTGGGAGGGCTTCTTGTGCTCTCCTTCTGATAGGATCCTCTTGTTGCTGTTGCCTGACCATTGATATTCCAGTAATGGGCTTTTCAATTGGGATATATTCAGTTATTCCCATCTTTACTCCAGCCTCTTTGCAAAGCATAGAAACTAGGCTTGGATAAGCCAATTTGGCGTCCTTAGAATTCCTGTTTGCTATTTTATATAGCTCACAGGAGATCAGCTGATGGACTTCCACTTCTTTTCCCAACATGATGCAGTGAATCATGACAGCTCTTTTGATGGTAACTTCAGAATGGTTGCTGGTGGGCAAGATGGAACGACAAATAAAGTCCAGCCAGCCTCTGGCTACTGGTTTTAGATCTTCTCTTTTGAGTTGGACTGGGATGCCAGTTGTACTGGTAGTCCATTTGGCTCCAGGGATGCATATGTCCTCCAGAACCTTATCCAGCCCTTTATTGACCCTTATCATTCTCCTATTAAAGGAGTCTGGGTCATCTTTCAGTTGAGGGATCTTGAATACCTCCCTGATCCTGTCAGAATGGGTATGAATGATTTTTCCTCTGACCACTGTCTTATGGTCAAAGATAGCAGCTCCAATGATTCTTTGCCTTTCTGTCTGCCATAGATTAGCATAGAATTCTTGAACCATATTCTTCCCCACTTTCGTTTCAGGATTGGCCAGAATTTCCCAATTCCTGTTCCGAATTTGCTCTTGGATCTCCGGATATTCATCTTCTTTCAGATCAAATCTGACTTACGGGATCACTGATCTGTGACTCATTATCTTGTAGTAATGGTCTGAATGTTCTTTAGTTAAGAACTTCCCTTGGTTCCAAAGTGGCTTTGGAACGCTTTCTTTCTTTCCTCTTGGGGTGGTTTGTTTCCCTTTAGGGGCCATGATCAAGAGACACAATAGTTTTTGTGATCACGGGAAAACACACCAAACTTAGAGCTTTGCTTGTCCTCAAGCAAAAGAGAGGAAAGAAGAGGGATAGGAGGAGAGCAATGTGGAATGGTGATGATGAGGAGGGCACCGAACACAAGATATAGGGAGGGGGGTGGGTAAATTTTCGAAAAAATAAGAAAGAGATAAGATAAAAGATATAATTTTAAAAGATATGATCAGAAAAAGATATAATTTTAAAAAGGAAAAGATATAAATCAAAATTTAAAAGATAGAATTGAATTTTTAATTTTGAAAAGGATTTTTAAAAGGAGTTAAAGATGTGTTGGAAACAAATTTGAAAAGCTGATGGCTTAAATTGGAAAGCCATTTGTTCTTTTGGGTTAAGATAAATCTAAAAAATTTGCAATCATTGGATTTTAGAAATTAGGATAAAAACGTTTGGAATTGAAAGTGATAATTTAAAATATGTTTATGCAAGAAATCATGAATTGAAACATAAAAATTTTGAAAAAATGCAAAGAAAAACGAAATTGTACCTCCTCCCACCATCCTGGTGTTAAACGCCCACATGGTGCATGGGTTGGGCGTTTAACGCCCAGATGTTGCTTCTCCTGGGCGTTCAACGCCCATGTGATGCTTCTTCCTGGCGTTTAACGCCAGGAGGTCCTTCTTTACTGGGCGTTTTTCTAAACGCCCAGAATGCTAGCAGATTGGCGTTAAACGCCCAGAAGGTGCATCTTTCTGGCGTTTAACGCCCAGAAGATGCTTCTTCTTGGCGTTTAACGCCCAGAAGGCTACCCTTACTGGCGTTGAACGCCCAGTGGGTGCTTCTTTTGGGCGTTTAACGCCCAAAGTATTTCTTACTGGCTTTTTCATGCCAGTGAGCTTCCAAATTTCTCTGTAACTCTTGGGACTTCAATCAATTACTAATTCACCTTTGAAGATACTTGGACTCAAACCTGTAAAGAAAAGAAAATTTATTTAATCAGTAAATAAACTTTGTAAATGGCTGGGTTGCCTCCCAGCAAGCGCTTCTTTAATGTCATTAGCTGGACTGACACTGATATTCAATGTAATCTCAGTCTTGAGCATTCTTGCTCGAAATTATCTTCAAGATAGTGTTTAACTCTTTGTCCATTGTCAATGAACTTTTTGTTAGAGTCACTATCCTGAAGTTCTATGTATCCATATGGTGATACACTTGTGATTACATATGGACCTCTCCACCGGGATTTTAATTTCCCAGGGAATAATTTGAGCCTTGAATTAAATAGCAGAACTTTCTGTCCTGGCTCAAAGACTCTGGATGACAATTTCTTATCATGCCATCTTTTTGCTTTCTCTTTGTAAATTTTTGCATTTTCGAAAGCATTGAGTCTAAATTCCTCTAGCTCATTTAATTGGAGTAATCGTTTTTCTCCAGCTAACTTGGCATCAAGGTTCAGGAATCTGGTTGCCCAATAGGTTTTGTGTTCCAGTTCCACTGGCAAGTGACATGCCTTTCCATACACAAGCTGGTATGGAGAGGTCCCTATAGGGGTTTTGAATGCTATTCTATATGCCCACAGAGCATCATCCAAGCTTCTTGCCCAATCCTTTCTACGGTTAATTACAGTCCGTTCCAGGATTCTTTTAAGTTCTCTATTTGAGACTTCAGCCTGCCCATTAGTTTGTGGGTGATATGGAGTAGCCACCCTGTGGTTGACTCCATAACGTACTAGAGCAGAGTAGAGCTGCTTATTACAGAAATGAGTACCCCCATCACTGATTAACACTCTAGGGATACCAAATCTGCTGAAGATATGTTTCTGGAGGAATTTTAACACTGTTTTAGTGTCATTAGTGGGTGTTGCTATAGCTTCCACCCATTTGGATACATAATCCACTGCCACCAGAATATAGGTGTTTGAGTATGATGGTGGGAAAGGTCCCATGAAGTCAATGCCCCATACATCAAACAACTCAATTTCCAGGATTCCTTGTTGAGGCATAGCATAACTGTGAGGCAGGTTGCCTGATCTCTGGCAACTATCACAATTAAGTACGAATGCTCGGGAATCTTTATAGAGAGTAGGCCAGTAGAAGCCACTCTGGAGGACTCTTGTGGCTGTTCGTTCACTTCCAAAATGTCCTCCATACTGTGATCCATGGCAATGCCAGAGGATCTTCTGTGCTTCTTCTTTAGGCACACATCTACGGATTACTCCGTCTGCACATCTCTTAAAGAGATATGGTTCATCCCAAAGATAGTACTTTGCATCTGTGATTAATTTCTTTGATTGCACCTTACTGTACTCTTTGGGTATGAATCTTACTGCCTTGTAGTTTGCAATGTCTGCAAACCACGGCACTTCCTGGACGGCTAGTAATTGCTCATCAGGAAAGGTTTCAGAAATTTCAGTGAGAGGGAGGGACGCCCCTTCCACTGGTTCTATTCGGGACAGGTGATCTGCTACCTGATTTTCTGTCCCTTTTCTGTCTCTTATTTCTATATCGAACTCTTGCAGGAGCAGCACCCATCTGATGAGTCTGGGTTTTGAATCCTGCTTTGTGAGTAGATATTTAAGAGCAGCATGATCAGTGTACACAATCACTTTTGATCCTACTAAGTAGGATCTAAATTTGTCAGTGGCGTAAACCACTGCAAGTAGCTCTTTTTCTGTGGTTGTGTAATTCTTCTGTGCATCATTTAGCACACGGCTGGCATAGTAAATGACATGAAGAAGCTTGTCATGCCTTTGTCCCAATACTGCACCAATGGCATGGTCACTGGCATCACACATTAGTTCAAATGGTAATGTCCAGTCTGGTGCAGAGATAATTGGTGCTGTAACCAATTTAGCTTTCAGAGTTTCAAATGCCTGCAGACACTCTTCATTAAAGATGAATGGCGTGTCTGCAGCTAGCAAGTTGCTCAGAGGTTTGGCGATTTTTGAAAAATCCTTTATAAACCTCCTATAGAACCCTGCATGTCCCAGAAAGCTTCTGATTGCCTTAACATTAGCAGGTGGTGGTAATTTTTCAATTACTTCCACCTTAGCTTGGTCTACCTCTATCCCCTTGTTCGAAATTTTGTGCCCAAGGACAATTCCTTCAGTTACCATAAAGTGACACTTTTCCCAGTTTAAAACCAGGTTAGTCTCTTGGCATCTTTTCAGAACAAGTGCTAAATGGTTAAGGCAGGAGCTGAATGAGTCTCCAAATACTGAAAAATCATCCATGAAGACTTCCAGAAATTTTTCCACCATATCAGAGAAAATAGAGAGCATGCACCTCTGAAAGGTTGCAGGTGCATTGCACAGGCCAAATGGCATCCTTCTGTATGCAAATACTCCAGATGGACATGTGAAGGCCGTTTTCTCCTGATCCTGGGGATCTACTGCAATTTGATTATAACCTGAATATCCATCCAGAAAGCAGTAGTATTCATGACCTGCTAGTCTTTCTAGCATCTGGTCTATGAATGGTAAAGGAAAATGATCCTTTCTGGTGGCTGTATTGAGCCTTCTGTAATCAATGCACATACGCCACCCTGTAACTGTCCTTGTAGGAACCAATTCATTTTTTTCATTATGAACCACTGTCATGCCACCCTTCTTAGGGACAACTTGGACAGGGCTCACCCAGGGGCTGTCAGAAATAGGATAAATAATCCCAGCCTCTAGTAATTTAGTGACCTCTTTTTGCACCACTTCTTTCATTGCTGGGTTCAGCCGCCTTTGTGGTTGAACCACTGGCTTGGCGTCATCCTCCAACAAGATTTTGTGCATGCATCTGGCTGGGCTAATGCCCTTGAGATCACTAATGGACCACCCAAGAGCTGTCTTGTGCGTCCTTAGCACTTGAATTAGTGCTTCCTCTTCCTGTGGCTCTAAGGTAGAGCTTATAATTACAGGAAAGGTCTCACCTTCTCCCAAAAATGCATATTTCAGGGATGGTGGTAATGGTTTGAGCTCGGGTTTTGGAGGTTTCTCTTCTTCTTGAGGGATTTTCAGAGGTTCTATTATCTTCTCTGATTCCTCCAAATCAGGCTGAACATCTTTAAAGATGTCCTCCAGCTCTGATTCGAGACTCTCAGCCATGTTGACCTCTCTTACCAGAGAATCAATGAGATCAACACTCATGCAGTCATTTGGGGTGTCTGGATGTTGCATGGCTTTAACAACATTCAACTTGAACTCTTCCTCATTGACTCTCAAGGTTACTTCCCCTTTTTGGACATCAATGAGGGTTCGGCCAGTTGCTAGGAAAGGTCTTCCTAGAATGAGAGTTGCACTCTTGTGCTCCTCCATTTCCAGCACCACAAAGTCAGTAGGAAAGGCAAATGGCCCAACCTTGACAATCATGTCTTCAATCACGCCTGATGGGTATTTAATGGAGCCATCAGCAAGTTGAAGACATATCCTGGTTGGTTTAATTTCTTCAGCTAAACCAAGCTTTCTGATAGTAGATGCAGGTATTAGGTTGATACTTGCCCCAAGATCACATAAAGCTTGCTTGGTACAAACACCTTCTAATGTGCATGGTATCATAAAGCTCCCAGGATCTTTAAGCTTCTCAGGTAAGCTTTTCAGAATGACTGCACTGCATTCTTCAGTGAGGTAAACGTTTTCAGTTTCCCTCCAATCCTTCTTATGACTTAAGATCTCTTTCATGAACTTAGCATAAGAGGGTATTTGCTCAAGTGCTTCTGCAAACGGAATCTTTATTTCAAGAGTCCTGAGATAGTCTGCAAAGCGGGCAAATTGCTTATCCTGTTCCGCTTGGCGGAGTTTTTGAGGATAAGGCATTTTGGCTTTGTATTCCTCAACCTTAGTTGCTGCAGGTTTATTACCTACAGAAGTGGGTTGGGAAGCCTTTTTAGAAGGGTTGTTATCAGCACTTGTATGTGACTGATTCCCCACTGGTATTTGAATGCCAGTGGTGGGAGCTGGAGTGGCGTTAGACGCCCCTTCCTTGTTTGTTACTGGCGTTTGAACGCCAGAACCATGCTCCTTTTGGGCGTTCAACGCCAGATCCATGCTTGTTTCTGGCGTTGAACGCCAGGAATAAGCATGGTTTGGGCGTTCAGCGCCAGCTTTATCCCTTTCTGGGCTCTGCTTGTCCTCAGAGGGATTTTTAGTAGCCATTTGTTCATTTCCTGTCTTCTTGCTACCTTGAAGTGAGGTATTTAATGTTTTCCCACTTCTTAATTGAACTGCTTGGCATTCTTCTGTTATATGTTTTGACAGCTGCTTTTCTGTCTGCTTTAATTGTACTTCCATGTTCCTGTTAGCCATTCTTGTTTCCTGTAATATTTCCTTGAATTCGGCTAGCTGCTGAGTTAGAAAATCTAATTGCTGATTGAATTCATTAGCCTGATCCATCGGATTGAGTTCTGCAGTTACTGTTTTAGCTTCTTCTTTCATGGAAGATTCACTGTTTAGATACAGATGCTGATTTCTGGCAACTGTATCAATAAGCTCTTGAGCTTCTTCAATTGTTTTTCTCATGTGTATAGATCCACCAGCTGAGTGGTCTAGAGAAATCTGAGCTTTTTCTGTAAGCCCATAGTAAAAGATGTCTAATTGCACCTATTCTGAAAACATTTCAGAGGGGCATTTTCTTAGCATCTCTCTGTATCTCTCCCATGCATCATAAAGGGATTCATTATCTCCTTGTTTGAAGCCTTGGATGCTTAGTCTTAGCTGTGTCATCCGTTTGGGAGGGAAATAGTGATTCAGGAATTTTTCTGACAGCTGTTTCCATGTTTTTATGCTGTTCTTAGGTTGGTTGTTTAACCACCTCTTAGCTTGATCTTTTACAGCAAATGGAAACAGTAGTAATCTGTAGACATCCTGATCCACTTCCTTATCATGTACTGTATCAGCAATTTGCAGAAATTGTGCCAGAAACTCTGTAGGTTCTTCATGTAGAAGACCAGAATACTGGCAGTTTTGCTGCACCATGATAATGAGCTGAGGATTCAGCTCAAAGCTACTAACTCCAATGGAAGGTATACAGATACTACTCCCATATGAAGCAGTAGTGGGGTTAGCATATGACCCCAGAGTCCTCTTGGACTGTTCACTCATACTTACTCCCATAATGGAATACAAGTTGAGAATTTATAGTTTGGAATGTAGCAATAAAAATGGAATAAATAAAAAAGAAGTTAAAAATATATATTTTTTTTTAAAATAAAATAAAAACGAAATAAATAAAAGAAAGTGGAAATATTTTGAAATTGAAAATTGAATTTTTATAAAAGATTTTCGAAAAAAAATTGTTCAAAATTAGTTAGAAAAATAAAGATTTTTGAATTTTGAATTTTATGATGAAAGAGAAAAACACACAAAAGACACAAGACTTAAAATTTTTAGATCTAATGCTCCTTAATTTTCGAAAATTTTTGGAGGGAAAACACCAAGGAACACCAAACTTAAAAATTTTAAGATCAAGGCACAAGAAAAACTCAAGAACACTTTGAAGATTCACAAGAACACCAAGAACACAAGGAAGAACACCAAACTTAAAATTTTTAGAAAACCAAAATAAATTTTCGAAAATTATAAAAATTAACAATAAAACACCAAACTTGGAGTTTGGCACAAGATTAAATCAAGAAAAATTATTTTTGAAAAAGATTTTCAAAAGTACTGGTGCTCCCTTATCAAGAATATAAGCCAATTGGGAATAAATATGACACTTGATGCAGATGTTCTTGAAAAGAAACTATCCTATCAAAATTTAATGACTCTATAACAATAAAAATAAAAATAAAAATAAATTATTCCTAATCTAAGAAATAAAATAAACCTTCAATTGTCCAAACTCAATAATCCCCGGCAACGGCGCCAAAAACTTGGTGGACGAAATTGTGATCCTTAATTAAAGGCTCCTTGGCATGTGCCAAAGAGAACTAATTTAACTAACTGATTACTTTCTCAGAGCACAATTCCGTTCAACTAACCAGCAAGTGTACTGGGTCGTCCAAGTAATACCTTACGTGAGTAAGGGTCGAATCCACAGAGATTATTGGTTTGAAGCAATCAATATTTATTTTATTAATCTTAGTTAGGATGTCAATAGGATTATTTGGATTAAAAGTGAAATTATTGGAATTGATAAAAGAGGGAACAATGTTACTTTGATTTGCAGCACTAGGAAATATGTTGGAGTTTTGGAGATGCTTTGTCCTCTGATTTCAACTCTTCCTTGAGATCTTCTTCTCACACGCAGGTTCCTTCCATGGCAAGCTCTATGTAGGGTGTCACCGTTGTCAATGGCTACTTCCCATCCTCGCAGTGAAAACTATGCACGCACTCTGTCACAGTACGGCTAATCACCGGTTGGTTCCCGCTCCTACTGGAATAGAATCACTCTTTTGCGTCTGTCACTAACGCCCAGCAGGTTAAAGTTTGAAGCACGTCACAGTCATTCAATCCCGGAATCCTACTCGGAATACCACAGACAAGGTTTAGACTTTCCGGATTCTCATGAATGCCGCCATCAATCCGGCTTATACCACGAAGATTCTGTTGGGGAATCTAAGAGATATTCATTCAATCTGATGTAGAACGGAGGTGGTTGTCAGGCACACGTTCATGGGTTGAGGAAGGTGATGAGTGTCACGGATCATCACCTTCTCCACAGTTAAGCGCGAATAAACATCTTAGATAAGAACAAGCGTGTTTGAATGGAAAACAAAGGAATTGTATTAAATCATCGAGACGCTGCAGAGCTCCTCACCCCCAACAATGGAGTTTAGAGACTCATGCCGTCACAAAGTATGTAATTCAGATCTGAAAATGTTATGAGGTACAAGAAATGTCTGTAAAAGTTGTTTAAATAGTAAACTAATAACCTAGGTTTACAGAAAATGAATAGACTAAGATAATTGGTGCAGAAATCCACTTCTGGGGCCCACTTGATGTGTGCTGGGGCTGAGACTAAAGCTTTCCACGTGCAAAGGCCTTTCTTGGCGTCAAACTTCAGGTTATGACGTGTTTTGGGCGTTCAACTCCGGATAATGACGTTTTTCTGGCGTTTAACTCCAGACAGCAGCATGAACTTGGCGTTTAACGCCAAGTTACGTCGTATATCCTCGCGCAAAGTATGGACTATTATATATTGCTGGAAAGCCCTGGATGTCTACTTTCCAACGCCGTTGAGAGCGCGCCAATTGGACTCCTGTAGCTCCAGAAAATCCATTTCGAGTGCAGGGAGGTCAGGATCCAACAGCATCAGCAGTCCTTTTTCAGCCTAAGTCAGATTTTTGCTCAGCTCCCTCAATTTCAGCCAGAAAATACCTGAAATCACAAAAAAACACACAAACTCATAGTAAAGTCCAGAAATATGATTTTTGCCTAAAAACTAATAATATTCTACTAAAAATTAACTAAAACATGCTAAAATCTACATGAAATTACCCCCAAAAAGCGTATAAAATATCCGCTCATCAATCACCTTCCTCAATCCATGAATGTGTGCCTGACAATCACCTCCCAAACCCGAGCTCAAACCATTACCACCATCCCTGAAATATGCATTTATGGGAGAAGGTGATACCTTTCCTGTAATCATAAGCTCTACCTTAGAGCCACAGGAAGAGGAAGCATTAATTCAAGTGCTAAGGACACACAAGACAGCTCTTGGATGGTCCATCAGTGATCTTAAGGGCGTTAGCCTAGCCAGATGCATGCACAAGATCCTATTAGAGGGTGACGCTAAGCCAGTGGTTCAACCACAAAGGCGACCGAATCCAGCCATGAAGGAGGTGGTGCAGAAGGAGGTCACTAAATTACTAGAGCCTGGGATTATTTATCCCATTTCTGATAGCCCCTGGGTGCGCCCTGTTCAAGTCGTCCATAAGAAAGGTGGCATGACAGTGGTTCATAATAAAAAAAATGAACTGGTTCCTACAAGAACAGTTATAGGGTGGCGTATGTGTATTGATGATAGAAGGCTCAATACAGCCACCAGAAAGGATCATTTTCCTTTACCATTCATAGACCAGATGCTAGAAAGACTAGCAGGTAATGAATACTACTGCTTCCTGGATGGATATTCAGGTTATAATCAAATTGCAGTAGATCCCCAAGATCAAGAGAAAACAGCATTCACATGTCCATCCGGAGTATTTGCATACAGAAGGATGCCATTTTGCCTGTGCAATGCACCTGCAACCTTTCAAAGGTACATGCTCTCAATTTTCTCTGATATGGTGGAAAAATTTCTAGAAGTCTTCATGGGTGACTTTTCAGTATTCGGAGACTCATTCAGCTCCTGTCTTGACCATCTAGCACTTGTTCTAAAGAGATGCCAAGAGACCAACCTGGTTTTAAACTGGGAGAAATGTCACTTTATGGTGACTGAAGGAATTGTCATTGGGCATAAAATTTCGAATAAGGGAATAGAGGTGGATCAAGCTAAGGTAGAGGTAATTGAAAAATTACCACCACCAGCTAATGTTAAGGCAATCAGATGCTTTCTGGGGCATGCAGGATTCTATAGGAGGTTTATAAAAGATTTTTCAAAAATTGTCAAATCTCTGCGTAATCTGCTAGCTGCTGACACGCCATTTATCTTTGATAAGGAGTGTCTGCAGGCGTTTGAGACTCTAAAAGCTAAACTGGTCACAACACCAATCATCTCTGCACCAGACTGGACATTACCATTTGAACTGATGTGTGATGCCAGTGACCATGCCATTAGTGCAGTGTTGGGACAAAGGCATGACAAGCTTCTACACGTCATTTACTATGCCAGTCGTATTTTAAATGACGCACAGAAGAACTACACAACCACAGAAAAAGAGTTACTTGCAGTGGTTTACGTCATTGACAAGTTCAAATCTTATTTAGTAGGATCAAAAGTGATTGTGTGCACTGACCATGCTTCTCCTAAATATCTAGTCACAAAGCAGGATTCAAAACCCAGACTCATCAGATGGGTGTTGCTTCTGCAGGAATTTGATATAGAAATAAGAGACAGAAAAGGGACAGAGAACCAAATAGCAGATCATCTGTCCCGAATAGAACCAGTAGAAGGGGCGTCCCTCCCTCTTACTGAAATCTCTAAAAACTTTCCAGATGAGCACCTCTTTGCCATCCAGGAAGTGCCATGGTTTGCAGATATTGCAAACTACAAGGCAGTGAGATTCATACACAAAGAGTACAGTAGGTAGCAAACAAAAAAATTGATCACGGATGCAAAGTACTATCTTTGGGATGAACCATATCTCTTCAAGAGATGTGCAGACGGAGTAATCTGTAAATGTGTACCTAAAGAAGAAGCACAGAAGATCCTCTGGCACTGCCATGGATCACAGTGTGGAGGACATTTTGGAAGTAAGCGAACAGCTACAAGAGTCCTCCAATGTGGCTTCTACTGGCCTACTCTCTATAAAGACTCCTGAGTGTTTGTACTTAATTGTGACAGTTGCCAAAGATCTGGCAATCTGCCTCACAGTTATGCCATGCCTCAACAAGGGATCTTGGAGATTGAGTTATTTGATGTATGGGGTATTGACTTCATGGAACCTTTTCCACCATCATACTCAAATACTTACATTCTGGTGGCAGTGGACTATGTATCCAAATGGGTGGAAGCTATTACAACACCCACTAATGATAATAAGACAGTGCTGAAATTCCTCCAGAAACATATCTTCAGCAGATTTGGTATCCCTAGAGTACTAATTAGTGATGGGGGCACTCATTTCTACAATAAACAACTTTACTCCTCTTTGGTTCGATATGGAGTTAGCCACAGGGTAGCTACTCCATATCATCCACAGACAAATGGGAAAGCTGAAGTCTCTAATAGAGAACTTAAAAGAATCCTAGAATGGACTGTGATTAACCGTAGAAGGGATTGGGCAAGAAGCTTGGATGATGCTCTGTGGGCATACAGAACAGCATTCAAGACACCTATAGGAACTTCTCCATACCAGCTAGTGTATGGAAAAGCCTGTCACTTGCCAGTGGAACTGGAACACAAGGCCTATTAGGCAACCAGATTCCTAAACCTTGATGCCAAGTTTGCTAGAGAAAAACGATTGCTCCAGTTAAATGAGCTAGAGGAATTCAGACTCAATGCTTTCGAAAATGCAAAAATTTACAAAGAGAAAGAAGAAAAATGGCATGATAAGAAATTATCATCCAGAGTCTTTGAGTCAGGGCAGAAAGTTCTGCTATTTAATTCTAGGCTCAGATTATTCCCCGGGAAATTGAAATCCCGGTGGAGAGGTCCATATGTGATTACAAGTGTGTCACCATATGGATATGTGGAGCTTCAGGATAATGATTCTAACAAAAAGTTCATTGTTAATGGACAGAGAGTCAAACATTATCTTGAAAGCAATTTTGAGCAAGAATGCTCAAAACTGAGACTTGACTAAAGCTCAGTAATAGTCTAGCTAAAGACAATAAAGAAGCACTTTCTAGGAGGCAACCCAGCCATTTACAAAGCTTATTTGTTAATTAATTGATTTTTACAGGTTTATGTCAATTATCTTCAAGGTAAAATAGCAATTGGTTGAGTTCACAGAGTTATAGAAGGATTTAGAGGATAAAACAGCAAAAAGGAAGCTCACTGGTACCAAAAAGCCAGTAAAAGTTGTTTTGGGCATTGAATGTCCAAAAGAAGCATCTACTGCGCGTTCAATGCCAGTAAGAATAGCCATCTGGGCGTTAAACGCCAAAAAGAAGCATCTTCTGGGCATTGAACACCTGAAAGAAGCACCTTCTGGGCGTTTAACGCCAGATTTACAGCATCCTGGGCGTTCAGAAAAATGCCCAGTGACAAAGGAGTTCCTCGCGTTCAACGCCAGCTAGAAGCAACAGCTGGGTGTTGAACGCCCAGGAGAAGCTGCAATTGGGCGTTAAACGCCCAAAACATGCAGCGTTTGGGCGTTTAATGCCAGGATTGTGGGGATGAGGTAAATTCGTTTTTACTTCACATTTTTCCAATTTTCATATTTCAATTCATGATTTCTTGCATAAATATGTTACAAACTCTCATCCTTCAATTCCAAAAATTTTAATCATAATTTCTAAAATCGCTTTTTCAAAAATATCAAATGTATCTTAATTCATAAACACAAATCCTTTTCAAATCCCATCCAACTTCTTCTCAAAAAATTTTTTTTAACTCAATTATCTTTTCAAATTCATCTCAAATCTTTCTCAAAATCTCATCATATCTTTTGAATTTTTGAAATTGCCTCACCTTCTATTCCTCTCCTTTCCTTTCTTTTGCTTGAGGACACGCGAACCTCTAAGTTTGGTGTGTTCTTCCGTGATCAATGAGCTAAAACTCATCAAGATCATGGCACCTAAGGGAAAACAAACCACTTTAAGAGGCAAGAAAGAGAATATTCCAAAACCACTTTGGAATCAAGAGAAATTCTTAACCAAAGAACATGTAGACCAGTACCACAAAATAATGGGTCTGAGATCAGTGATCCCGGAAGTTAAATTAGATCTGAAAGAAGACGAATATCTGGAGATATAGGAGCTGAAGCGCCAGAAGCTGTCTCTTGAAGGACCAAGCACCCCACAGATTAAAGGAGCATCTACCCCCCAAAATAAAGGTTGTTGAGTCCTGATCTTAGCCTTAACTCTGTGATAGTTGTTCTTATAGGAATTTACCTTAGAAATTATATATGAGTAGTAGTAATTAGTATATCTATTTTGATTTTATCTCCAATCAAGCTATGATTTATTTTTCTCATCATCATCAAACATGAATAAAATAGTAGATTTTTAGAATAAAGAGGCAATATTTTTTCGAGTTTTTAATAAGAAAAATTCTAATTATTTATATGTGGTGGCAATACTTTTTGTCTTCTGAATGAATACCTGAACAGTGCATATTTTTGATATTGAATTTTATGAATGTTAAAATTGTTGGCTCCTGAAACAATGATGAACAAGAGAAATGTTATTGATGATCTGAAAAATCATTAAATTGATTCTTGAAGCAAGAAAAAGCAGTGAAAAACAAGCTTGCGAAAGAAAAAAATGAAAAAAAATATTTTGCGAAAAAAAAAAGCAAAAGAGGTAGAAAAAGCCAATAGCCCTTTAAACCAAAAGGCAAGGGTGAAAAGGATCCAAGGCTTTGAGCATCAATGGATAGGAGGGCCCATGGAAATAAATCTAAGCCTAAGCGGCTAAATCAAGCTGTCCCTAACCACGTGCTTGTGGCATGCAGGTCCAAGTGAAAAGCTTCAGACTGAGTGGTTAAAGTCGTGATCCAAAGCAAAAGAGTGTGCTTAAGAACTCTGGACACCTCTAATTGGGGACTCTAGCAAAGCTAAGTCACAATCTGAAAAGGTTCACCCAGTTATGTGTCTATGGCATGTATGTATCCGGTGGTAATAATGGAAAACAAAGTGCTTAGGGCCACGGCCAAGACTCATAAAGTAACTGTGTTCGAGAATCAACATACTAAACTAGGAGAATCAATAATACTATCTGAATTCTGAGTTCCTATGGATGCCAATCATTCTGAACTTCAAAGGATAAAGTGAGATGCCGAAACTGTTCAGAAGCAAAAAGCTACTAGCCCCGCTCATCTAATTAGAATCTGAGCTTCACTTGAAACTCTGAGATATTATTGTTTCTTAATTTCTTCTTATCCTATTTTATTTATCTAGTCGCTTGGAGACAAGAAATAGTTTAAGTTTGGTGTTATGATGAGCAGATATTTTATACGCTTTTTGGGGGTAATTTCATGTAGATTTTACTATATTCTAGTTAGTTTTTAGTATAATTTTATTAGTTTTTAGGCAACATTCATATTTCTGGACTTTACTTGAGTTTGTGTATTTTTCTGTAATTTCAGGTATTTTCTGGCTGAAATTGAGGGAGCTGAGCAAAAATCTGATTTAGGCTGAATAATGACTGCTGATGCTGTTGGATTCTGAACTCCCTACACTCGGAATGGACTTTTTTGGAGCTACTGGAGTCCAATTGACGGTTGGAAAGTAGACATCCAGGGCTTTCCAACAATATATAATAGTCCATACTTTGTGCGAAGATAGACAACGTAAACTGGTGTTCAACACCAGTTCCATGTTGCAGTTTCGCGTTCAGCGCCAGAAACAGGTTGCAAGTTGGAGTTCAACGCCAGAAACAAGTTACAACCTGGCGTTCAACTCTAGAAATAGCCCAGGCATGTGAGAAGCTTAAGTCTCAGCCCCAGCACACACCAAGTGGGCCCCAGAAGTGGATTTCTGCACTATCCATCTTAGTTTACTCATTTTCTATAAACCTAGGTTACTAGTTTAGTATTTAAACAACTTTTAGAGATTTATTTCGTATCTCATGACATTTTTAGATCTGAATTCTTATAATCTTTGACAGCATGAGTCTCTAAACTCCATTGTTGGGGGTGAGGAGCTCTGCAGCGTCTGGATGAATTAATGCAATTATTTATGTTTTCCATTCAAACATGCTTGTTCCTATCTAAGATGTTCATTCACGCTTCACTATGAAGAAGGTGATGATCCGTGACACTCATCACCTTCCTTAATCCATGAACGTGTGCCTGAAAACCACCTCCGTTCTACATTAGATTGAATGAGTATCTCTTAGATTTCTTAATCAGAATCTTCGTGGTATAAGCTAGAATTTATGGCGGCATTCATAAGAATTTGGAAAAGTCTAAACCTTGTCTGTGGTATTCTGAGTAGGATTCAATGATTGAATGGATGTGATGAGCTTCAAACTCGCGATTGTTGGGCGTAGTGATTAAGAAAACAAAATGCTTAGGGCCACAGCCAAGACTCATAAGTAGCTGTGTTCAAGAATCAAAATGCTTAACTAGGAAAGTCAATAACACTATCCAAAATTCTAAGTTCCTAGAGAAGCCAATCATTCTAAACTTCAAAGGAAAAGGTGAGATGCCAAAACTGTTCAGAAGCAAAAAGCTACAAGTCCCGCTCATGTAATTAGAATTAATATTCATTGATATTTCGAAATTTATAGTATATTCTCTTCTTTTTATCCTAATTGATTTTCAGTTGCTTGGGGACAAGCAACAATTTAAGTTTGGTGTTGTGACGAGCGGATAATTTATACGCTTTTTGCCATTGTTTTTAGGTAGTTTTCAGTAAGTTCAAGCTACTTTTAGGGATGTTTTCAGTAGTTTTTATGTTAAATTCACATTTCTGGACTTTACTATGAGTTTGTGTGTTTTTCTATGATTTCAGGTAATTTCTGGCTGAAATTGAGGGACTTGAGCAAAACTCTGAAAAAGGCTGACAAAAGGACTGCTGAAGCTGTTGGAATCTGACCTCCCTGCACTCGAAATAAATTTTCTAGAGCTACATAACTTCAATTGGCGCGCTCTCAACGGCGTTGGAAAGTAGACATCCAGAGCTTTCCAGCAATATATAATAGTCCATACTTTATTCAGAAATGGACGGCGTAACTTGGCGTTGAACGCCAAGTACATGCTGCTGTCTGGAGTTAAACGCCAGAAACACGTCACAACCCGGAGTTGAACGCCCAAAACACGTTATAACTTGGCGTTCAACTCCAAGAGAAGCCTCAGCTCGTGGATAGACCAAGCTCAGCCCAAACATACACCAAGTGGGCCCCGGAAGTGGATTTATGCATCAATTACTTACTCATGTAAACCCTAGTAGCTAGTTTATTATAAATAGGACTTTTTACTAGTGCATTAGACATCTCTGGACGCCTAGTCCTTAGACCATGGGGGCTGGCCATTCGGCCATGCCTGAACCTTTCACTTATGTATTTTCAACAGTGGAGTTTCTGCACACCATAGATTAAGGGTGTGGAGCTCTGTTGTACCTCAAGTTTCAATACAATTACTATTACTTTCCATTCAATTCTCTTTTATTCTTATTCCAAGATATACGTTGCACAACACTTTGATGAATGTGATGATCCGTGACACTCATCATCATTCTCACCTATGGATGCGCGTGATTGACAACCACTTCCGTTCTACTCTAGGCCGGGCGCATATCTCTTAGATTCCCCAACAGAATCTTCGTGGTATAAGCTAGATAGATGGCGGCATTCATGGGGATCCGGAAAGTCTAACCTTGCCTGTGGTATTCCGAGTAGGATCCCGAGAATCCGGAAAGTCTAGCCTTGTCTGTGGTATTCCGAGTAGGATTTCGGTATTGAATGACTGTGACGAGCTTCAAACTCCTGAAGGCTGGGCGTGATGACAAACGCAAAAGAATCAATGGATTCTACTCCAACCTGATTGAGAACCGACAGATGATTAGCCGTGCTGTGACAGAGCATTTGGACCATTTTCACTGAGAGGATGGGATGTAGCTATCAACAAGGGTGATGCCTCCAAACGATTAGCCGTGCAGTGACAGCGCATAGGACCATTTTCCCGAGAGGATTGAAAGTAGCCATTGATGATGGTGATGCCCTAAATACAACTTGCCATGGAAAGGAGTAGGAAGGATTGGATGAATGTAATAAGAAAATAGAGATTCGAGAGGAGCACAGTATCTCCATACGCCCATCTGAAATTCCCACTATTGATTTACATAAATATTTCTATCCTATTTTATTTTCTTTTTATTGTTAATTTTCGAAATCATCATAAATCATTTAATCCGCCTAACTGAGATTTACAAGGTGACCATAGCTTGCTTCATAGCAACAATCTCTGTGGGATCGACCCTTACTCACGTAAGGTATTACTTGGATGACCCAGTACACTTGCTGGTTAAGTTGACTGGAGTTGTGAGCTTCTCTAACAGTCCCTGGAACTCTTGTATCACAATTTCGTCCACCAAGTTTTTGGCGCCGTTGCTGGGGATTGTTCGAGTATGAACAACTAACGGTTTATCTTGTTGCTCAGATTAGGTAATTTTCTTTTCAAAAATATTTTTTTCAGAATTTTTCTTTTATTTTTCGTTTTTTTTCAAACTTTATTTTCGAAAAATTTTATAAAAATACAAAAAAATCATAAAATCATAAAAATCAAAAATATTTTGTGTTTCTTGTTTGAGTCTTGAGTCATGTTTTAAGTTTGGTGTCAATTGTATGCTTTAAAAATTTTTTCTTGCATTTTTCGAAAATCTCATGCATTCATAATGTTCTTCATGATCTTCAAGTTGTTCTTGACAAGTCTTCTTGTTTGATCTTGATGATTTCTTGTTTTGTGTTGTTTGTTGTTTTTCATGTGCATTTTTCGTTTGTTAGAGTCCATGCATTAAAGATTTCTAAGTTTGGTGTCTTGCATGTTTTCTTTGCATCAAAAATTTTTCAAAAATATGTTCTTGGTGTTCATCATGATCTTCAAAGTGTTCTTGGTGTTCATCTTGACATTCATAGTGTTCTTGCATGCATCATGTGTTTTGATCCAAAATTTTCATGTTTTGGGTCATGTTTGTGTTTTTCTCTCTCAAAAAAATATATTTTCCTTATTTCCCTCCAAATTTTAAAAATTTTGGGTTGACTTGGTCAAAAATTTTTAAAAATTAGTTGTTTCTTACAAGTCAAGTCAAATTTTCAATTTTAAAAACCTTGTCTTTTCAAAATCTTTTTCAAAAATTATATCTTTTTCATTTTTTTCCCTTTTTCAAAAATTTCAAAAATCTTTTTCAAAATATTTTTCAAAATCTTTTTCTTATCTTTATATCATATTTTCGAAAATTAGCTAACAATTAATGTGATTGATTCAAAAATTTGAAATTTGTTACTTTCTTGTTAAGAAAGGTTCAATCTTTAAGTTCTAGAATCTTATGTTGTAGTTTCTTGTTAGTGAAGTAAGTAATTTTAAATTTTTAAATTAAATCTTTTTATCTTTTATCTTATCTTTTTTAAAAAAATTTTATCTTTTTCAAAATTTGATTTCAAAATATCTTATCTAACTTCTTATCTTCTTATCTTTTTCAAATTTGATTTTAATATCTTTTTCAATCAACTAACTAACTTTTTGTTTGTTTCCTATCTTTTTCAAAACCAACTAACTACCTATCCCTCTCTAATTTTCGAAAACACTTCTCTCTTTTTCAAAAATTCTTTTTGTTTTAAATTTTAATTTTAATCGTATCTTATCTTTAATTTTCGAAAATTACTAATCCCTTTTTCAAAAATTATTTTCGAAAATTCTCCCTCTCTTTTCTTATTCTATTTAATTATTTATTTACTAACACTTCTCTTCATCTCTTATCACCTCCCTTATCCTTACTCTTTATACAGACTATTCATTTTTCTTCACTCTTCTCCCCTTTCTTCTTCTACTAAAGGGATCTCTATACTGTGACATAGAGGATTCCTCTTCTTTTCTTGTTTTCCTCTCTTTCATATGAGCAGGAACAAGGATAAAGGCACTCTTGTTGAAATTGATCTAGAACCTGAAAGGACTCTGAAGAGAGAATTAAGAAAAGCTAAATTACAACAATCCAAAGGTAACCTTTCAGAAACATTAGAACAAGAGAAGGAGATGGCAGCCGAAAATAATAATAATGCAAGGAGAATGCTTGGTGACTTCACAAAGCCAACATCCAAATTTGATGGAAGAAGCATCTCTATTCCTGCCATTGGAGCCAACAACTTTGAGCTGAAACCTCAGCTAGTTGCCTTAATGCAACAAAACTGCAAGTTTTATGGACTTCCATCTGAAGATCCTTATCAGTTTTTAACTGAGTTCTTGCAGATCTGTGAGACTGTAAAGACGAATGGAGTTGATCCTGAAGTCTACAGACTCATGCTTTTCCCTTTTGCTGTAAGAGACAGAGGTAGAATATGGTTGGATTCACAACCCAAGGATAGCCTGGACTCCTGGGATAAGCTAGTCACTGCCTTCTTGGATGAATTCTTTCCTCCTCAAAAGCTGAGCAAGCTGAGAGTGGATGTTCAAACCTTCAAACAAAAAGATGGTGAATCCCTCTATGAAGCTTGGAAAAGATACAAGCAGCTGACCAAAAGATGTCCATCCGACATGTTTTCAGAATGGACCATATTAGATATATTCTATTATGGCCTGTCTGAATTTTCGAAAATGTCATTAGACCATTCTGCAGGTGGATCTATTCACATAAAGAAAACGCCTGAAGAGGCTCAAGAACTCATTGACATGGTTGAAAACAACCAATTCATGTACACTTCTGAGAGGAATTCCGTGAATAATGGGACGCCTCAGAGGAAAGGAGTTCTTGAAATTGATGCTCTGGATGCCATATTGGCTCAGAACAAAGTGTTGACTCAACAGGTCAACATGATCTCTCAAAATCTGAATGGATGGCAACATGCATCCAACAGTACTAAAGAGGCAGCTTCTGAAGAAGCTTATGATCCTGAGAACCCTGCCATGGCAGAGGTTAATTACATGGGTGAATCTTATGGAAACACCTATAACTCATCATAGAGAAATCATCCAAATTTCTCATGGAAGGATCAACATTCTCCCCTATGAACGTGTGACTGACAACCACCTCCGTTCTACCTTAGATTGGGGTGGATATGTCTTGGATTCTTTAACCGGAATCTTCGTGGTATAGGCTAGAATTGATGGCGGTATTCAAGAGAATCCGGAAGGTCTAAACCTTGTCTGTGGTATTCTGAGTAGGATTCAATGATTGAATGACTGTGACGAGCTTCAAACTCCTGAGGGCGGGGTGTTAGTGACAGACGCAAAAGAATCACTGGATTCTCCGGCCTGATTGAGAACCGACAGATGGATAGCCGTGCCGTGACAGGGTGCGTTGAACATTTCCACTGAGAGGATGGGAGGTAGTCACTGACAACGGTGAAACCCTTGCATATAGCTTGCCATGGAAACGAGCAAGAAGGATTGGATGAAGACAGTAGGAAAGCAGAGAGACGGAAGGGACCAAGCATCTTCATACGCTTATCTGAAATTCCCACCAATGAATTACATAAGTATCTCTATCTTTATCTTTATGTTTTATTCGTATATCACCCATATCCATTTGAGTTTGCCTGACTAAGATTTACAAGGTGACCATAGCTTGCTTCATACCAACAATCTCTGTGGGATCGACCCTTACTCGCGTAAGGTTTATTACTTGGACGACCCAGTACACTTGCTGGTTAGTTGTGCGAAGTTGTAGTGATCACAATTTCGTCCACATGTGTCAAAGGAAAAGAAAAATAGAAGGAAGAGGTAGAAGAATTTGAACTTATCAAGAAAGATAGAGTTCAAATTGTGCATTGAGGAGGAGTGTTAGTCCATAAATAGAAGGATGTGAGAAGAGGGGAAGAAATTTTTGAAAATAAATTAAAAAGATTTAAAAAAACATTTTGAAAAAAATACTAATTGATTTTCGAAAACTAAGAGTGGAAAAGAAAACAAGTGATTTTTGAAAAAGATTTTGAAATTAGAAATTAAAAAGATATGATTGAAAACTATTTTGAAAAAGATGTGATTAAAAAGATATGATTTAAAAGTTATGGTTTTAAAAAGATATGATTGAAAAGATATGATTTGAAAAACAATTTAAAAAGATTTGATTTTGAAAATTAATGACCTGCCTAACAAGAAAGATATGATTCAGACATTAAACCTTTCTCAACAGAAAAGGCAACATACTTGAAATGTTGAATCAAATCATTAATTGTTAGCAAGTATCTTTGAAAATGGAAAGAAATTGATTTTGAAAAATATATGATTGAAAAGATTTGATTTGAAAAAGATTTGATTTTGAAAAATTTTGAAAACTTGAAAAAAAATTGAATTAAAAACATAATCTTCCCTCTTGTGCCATCCTGGCGTTAAACGCCCAGAATGGTATCCATTCTGGTGTTTAACGCCCAAAACACTACCTTTTTGGGCATTAAACGCCCAGCCAGGTACCCTGGCTGGCGTTTAAACGCCAGTTTTCCTTCTTCACTCGGCGTTTTGAACGCCCAGCGTTTTCTGTGTAATTCCTCTGCTGTAATATCTGAATCTTCAATTCTCTGTTTAATTGACTTGAAAATATACAAATTAAAAAATTTTTTGGGATTTTTTTTAATAATGAGACTAAGATCAAATAAACAATGCATGCAAGACACCAAACTTAGAAGTTTGTATACTATTGTCACTAACAAAATGAGAATGCATATGAAAAACAACAAAACACTCAAGACAAGAGAATTTTAAAGATCAGAACAAGGAAATCATCAAGAACAACTTGAAGATCAATTAAGACACATGAAAGAATTCGAAAAATGCAAGAAGAAAAGAAACATGCAATTGACACCAAACTTAAAATTAGACACTAGACTCAACAAGGAACAAAAAAGACTTTTTTGGTTTTAAGATTTTATAATTTTTTTGGATTTTTCGAAAATTAAGTGGAAAAGAAAATAAAGATATCAAAATTCTTAATGAGAATTCCAGGAATCATGCAATGTTAGTCTAAAGCTTTAGTCTAAAGAAATTAGACATGGCTAGCCAAGCTTCAGCAGGACATTACATTCAAGAGCTAAATTGATGAGAATCAATCAGCTTTGGTAATGATAAGAACATCACCTTGAAACACTAGAATTCATTCTTAAGAACTCTGAAGAAAAATACCTAAGCTAAGCAACAAGATGAACCGTCAGTTGTCCAAACTCAAACAATCCCCGACAACGGCGCCAAAGACTTGGTGCACAAAATTGTGATTATCAATGGCGCCATCAACATGGTACGCTCAATTGCAATCTCAACTCTTTATCACAACTTCGCACAACTAACCAGCAAGTGTACTGGGTCGTCCAAGTAATAAACCTTACGCAAGTAAGGGTCGATCCCACGGAGATTGTTGGTATGAAGCAAGCTATGGTCATCTTGTAAATCTCAGTCAGGCAGATTCAAATGGTTATGGATGATTTATGAATAAAGCATAAAATAAGGATAGAGATACATATGTAATTCATTGGTGAGAATTTCAGATAAGCGTATGGAGATGCTTTGTCCCTTCCGTCACTCTGCTTTCCTACTGTCTTCATCCAATCCTTCTTACTCCTTTCCATGGAAAGTTGTATGTTGGGCATCACCGTTGTCAATGGCTACAGTCCCGTCCTCTCAGTGAAAATGTTCAACGCGCTCTGTCACAGCACGGCTAATCATCTGTCAGTTCTCAATCAGGTTGGAATAGAATCCAGTGATTCTTTTGCGTCTGTCACTAACGCCCAGCCTTCAGGAGTTTGAAGCTAGTCACAGTCATTCAATCATTGAATCCTACTCAGAATACCACAGACAAGGTTTAGACCTTCCGGATTTTCTTGAATGCCGCCATCAATTCTAGATTATACCACGAAAATTCCGATTAAGGAATCCAAGAGATATCCACTCAATCTAAGGTAGAACGGAGGTGGTTGTCAGGCACACGTTCATAGGTGAGAATGATGATGAGTGTCACGAATCATCACATTCATCAAGTTGAGGAACAAGTGATATCTTAGAACAAGAATAAGCCGAATTGAATAGAAGAACAATAGTAATTGCATTGATACTCGAGGTACAGCAGAGCTCCACACCTTAATCTATGGTGTGTAGAAACTCCACCGTTAAAAATACATAAGAACAAGGTCTAGGCATGGCCGAATGGCCAGCCTCCCAAAGATGGTTCAATCATAAAAACATGATCCAAAGGTTTCTAAGATTGAAAGATCAAAATAGAATAGCAAAAGGTCCTATTTGTAGAGAACTAGTAGCCTAGGGTTTACAGAAATGAGTAAATGACATAAAAATCCACTTTCGGGCCCACTTGGTGTGTGCTTGGTCTGAGCATTGAAGCTTTCATGTGTAGAGACTTTTCTTGGAGTTAAACGCCAGCTTTTGTGCCAGTTTAGACGTTTAACTCCTATTCTTGTGCCAGTTCCGGCGTTTAACACCGGGCAGTTTTGAGCTGATTTGGAACGCCGGTTTGGGCCATCAAATCTCAGGCAAAGTATGAACTATTAAACATTACTAGAAAGCCCAGGATGTCTACTTTCCAACTCAATTGAGAGCGCACCAATTGGGTTTCTGTAGCTCCAGAAAATCCACTTTGAGTGCAGGGAGATCAGAATCCAACAGCATCTGCAGTCCTTTTCAGCTTCTGAATCAGATTTTTGCTCAGATCCCTCAATTTCAGCCAGAAAATATCTGAAATCATAGAAAAACACACAAACTCATAGTAAAGTCCAGAAATGTGAATTTTAACTAAACTAATAAAAATATAATAAAAACTAACTAAAACAAACTAAAAACATACTAAAAACAATGCCAAAAAGCATATAAATTATCCGCTCATCATGGAGCACCAAGAACATTCCATCCTCCTCCATAAAATTAGAGAAGATAAAAGAATCATGAGAGAGGAGCAACAAAGGCAAGGAAGAGACATTGAGGAGCTCAAGCACTCCATAAGATCTTCAAGAGGAAGAACAAGCCACCATCACTAAGGTGGACCCGTTCTTTAATCTCCTTGTTCTTTATTTTTTTGTTTTTCGAATTTTTATGCTTATGTTTATCTATGTTTGTGTCTTATGATCATTAGTGTCTTAGTATCTATGCCTTAAAGTTATGAATGTCCTATGAATCCATCACCTTTCTTAAATGAAAAATGTTTTAATTACAAAAGAACAAGAAGTACATGATTTCAAATTCATCCTTGAAACTGGTTTAGTTATTTGATGTTGTGACAATAACTTTTGTTTTCTGAATGTATGCTTGAATAGTGCATATGTCTTTTGAATTTGTTGTTCATGAATGTTAAAATTGTTGGCTCTTGAAAGAATGATGGAAAAGGAAAAATGTTACTGAGGATCTGAAAAATCTTCAAATTGATTCTTGAAGCAAGAAAAAGCAGTGAAAAGCTTGCATAGAAAAAAGAGAGTATATGCGAAGAAAAAAAAGAGAGAAAGAAAAAGAAAGAGCAAGCAGAAAAAGCCAATAGCCCTTTAAACCAAAAGGCAAGGGTAAAAATAAAAAGGATCCAAGGTTTTGAGCATCAGTGGATAGGAGGGCCCACAGGAAAAATATCCTGGCCTAAGCGGCTAAACCAAGCTGTCCCTAACCATGTGCTTGTGGCGTGAAGGTGTCAAGTGAAAACTTGAGACATAGCAGTTAAAGTCGTGATCCAAAGCAAAAAGAGTGTGCTTAAGAACCCTGGACACCTCTAATTGGGGACTCTAGCAAAGCTGAGTCACAATCTGAAAAGGTTCACCCAGTTATGTGTCTATGGCATGGATGTATCCGGTGGTAATACTGGAAAATAGAGTGCTTTGGGCCACGGCCAAGACTCATAAAGTAGCTGTGTTCTAGAATTCTGAGTTCCTATAGATGCCAATCATTCTGAACCTCAAAGGATGAAGTGAGATGCCAAAACTGTTCAGAGGCAAAAAGCTACTAGTCCCGCTCATCTAATTGGAGCTAAGTTTCATTGATAATTTGGAATCTATAGTATATTCTCTTCTTTTTATCCTATTTGATTTTCAGTTGCTTGGGGACAAGCAACAATTTATGTTTGGTGTTGTGATGAGCGGATAATTTATACGCTTTTATTTTTAGGGTGTTTTTAGTATGTTCTAGTTAGTTTTTATTATATTTTTATTAGTTTTTAGTTAAAATTCACTTTTCTAGACCTTACTATGAGTTTGTGTGTTTTTCTGTGATTTCAAGTATTTTCTGGCTGAAATTGAGGGACTTGAGCAAAAATCTGATTCAGAGGCTGAAAAGGACTGCAGATGCTGTTGGATTCTAACCTCCCTGAACTCGAAGTGGATGTTTTGGAGCTACAGAAGCCCAAATGGCGCGCGTTTAACTGCGTTGGAAAGTAGACATCCTGAGCTTTCCAGCAATATATAATAGTCCATACTTTGCCTGATATTTGATGACCCAAACCGGCGTTCCAAATCAGCTCAAGAATTCCCGGCGTTAAACACCGGAACTGGCACAGAAGTGGGAGTTAAACGCCCAAACTGGCACAAAAGCTGGCGTTTAACTCCAAGAAATGTCTCTACACATGAAAGCTTCAATGCTCAGCCCAAGCACACACCAAGTGGGCCCGGAGGTGGATTTTTATGTCATTTACTCATATTTGTAAACCCTAAGCTACTAGTTCTCCACAAATAAGACATTTTGCTATTGTATTAAGGGCCCTTTGATCATGTTTTGATGATTGAACCCTCTTTGGGAGGCTGGCCATTCGGCCATGCCTAGACTTTGTTCTTATGTATTTTCAACGGTGGAGTTTCTACACACCATAGATTAAGGTGTGGAGCTCTGCTGTACCTCGAGTATCAATGCAATTACTATTGTTCTTCTATTCAATTCGGCTTATTCTTGTTCTAAGATATCACTTGTTCCTCAACTTGATGAATGTGATGATTTGTGACACTCATCATCATTCTCACCTATGAACGTGTGCCTGACAACCACCTCCGTTCTACCTTAGATTGAGTGGATATCTCTTGGATCCCTTAATCAGAATCTTTGTGGTATAAGCTAGAATTGATAGCGGCATTCAAGAGAATCCGGAAGGTCTAAACCTTGTCTGTGGTATTCTGAGTAGGATTCAAGGATTGAATGACTGTGACGAGTTTCAAACTCGCGATTGTGGGGCGTTAGTGACAGACGCAAAAGAATCACTAGATTCTATTCCGACATGATCGAGAACCGACAGCTGATTAGCCATGCTGTGATAGAGCACGTTGAACATTTTCACTGAGAGGACGGGACTGTAGCCATTGACAACGGTGATGCCCAACATACAGCTTGCCATGGAAATGAGTAAGAAGGATTGGATGAAGATAGTAAGAAAGCAGAGAGACGGAAGGGACAAAGCATCTCCATACGCTTATCTGAAATTCTCACCAATGAGTTACATAAGTATCTCTATCTTTATTTTATGATTTATTTATCTTTTAATCATTAATCCTCCATAACCATTTGAATCTGCCTAACTGAGATTTACAAGATGACCATAGCTTGCTTCATGCCAACAATCTCCGTGGGATCGACCCTTACTCGCATAAGGTTTATTACTTGGACGACCCAGTGCACTTGCTGGTTAGTTGTGCGAAGTTGTGATAAAGAGTTGAGATTACAATTGAGCGTACCATGTTGATGGCACCATTGATGATCACAATTTCGTGCACCAAACAACTAAACTAACTATAATAAGAGTCAAGTAATCTGGATTTTTGGGTTTCAAATATGAATTATAAAAAGGACTCTTGGTTAAGGCATTGGAATTGGGATCGCCATCCTTGTCTAACAACCATATATTGACGATTATGAGGAACCACGCCCATCAAGTCTACTTCTACAAGTGAAGTATGTCAAATAGGCTTGATCAACTTCAACTCATAAGTCCCAATATAACTACTAATTGGCTTAGTAGTAGATTAGTGTCAATGGGTATCAATTTGACTAACAAGGGTTCTCAAATCACCAATTCAATTAGACCTAATAACTCAAGGTCACCCAATTCCCTTAGCCTAGGCCAAGAGTATAGAAAACTACTCAATAAAAAATGAAAATATTTCATCAAACACATGATAGGCACTAACTAAAGACATATCTAATTTGCAAAATTAACTAGAAATTACAATTACTCGCTAACAATTATCAATAGAAAACAACTCAAGTAACACTATAAATCATAGAGAGCATCAATGCACTAATAGAAATTCAAAATCGACAAAGTTCATAAAATGAGAAGAAAAAGGGAAAATAATAAGAAAACCCAATTCTAACACAAGATCTAAACAAATTATAACTAGAGAACTAAGACTAAGTAAATAAAACTAGAATTATCAAGACCCAATTCAGAAATTCAAAAAAGGATGATCAAAACAAACTAAAACCTAGAGAGAAGTAAGAGTTTCTCCCTCAAGAAACAAGAACAAAAAACTAGCTAAAATTATGTGTATGTTGTGTATAATTGATTCCCCCTTCTCCCATCAATTCTTGGGCTTTTTTTATTCAGAATCAAGTTGGATTTGGGCCTGGAGCCTTTCAGAAATTACCAGCAATATTTTCCATTAATGAGTCACGTGATGGATGTCACACGTGCGCTCAAATGAACTCTGTAAGCCACGTGTACACGTCAGTTAAGCGTACGCATTAGTCACAGCTGCACTAGGCCACACGTACTTGTCATTCACGCATTCGCGCCGGTTCCAACTTCTCCAAAGCTTTATTCTTCATGTTCCTTTCCATCTTCTAAACCATTCTTTTCCTATAGATCCTGAATCCACTTAACAAACATGTCACATCATCGAATGGTAATAGGAGAGGATTAAAACTTAGCATTTTTAAAGTTAAAGAAGCATGTTTTAAACTATGAAGCACAATTAGGAAGGAATCACAAAAATATTCAATTCATATGAATAAGTGTGAAAAATATTGATAAAACTCACTAAATTCTACATAATATTGAATGTATATCTCTTGGCATCCTGGTCCACGACGCATGGTTGCCTCTCCTGACAACAGAGCCTTCCATTCTATGAGATCAGAGTCTTCATGGTATAACCTAGAATCAATTGGCAACATTCTTGAGATCCGGAAAGTCTAAACCTTGTCTGTGGTATTCCAAGTAGGATCTGGGATGGGATGACTATGACGCGCTTTAAACTTGTGACTGTTGGGCACAGTGACAATGTGCAAAAGGATCAATGGATCTTATTCTGGCACGATCGAGAACCGACAGATGATTAGCCCTACGTAACCTGTAGCCGGACCATTTTCACTGAGAGGACAGACGGTAGCCATTGACAACGGTGATCCTCAAACATACAGCTTGCCATGGAAAGGAGTACGCATGACTGGATGAAGGCAGTAGGAAAGCAGAGATTCAGGAGGAACAAAGCATCTCCATACGCTTATCTGAAATTCCCACCAATGAATTACATAAGTATCTCTATCTTATTTTATATCTCATTCATCTTTCAATTATCAAAACCCCATAACCATTTGAATCTGTCTGACTGAGATTTACAAGATGACCATAGCTTGCTTCAAGCCGACAATCTCTGTGGGACCGACCCTTACTGACGTTAGGTATTACTTGGATGACCCAGTGCACTTGCTAGTCAGCTGTACGGAGTTATGAAAAAGTGAGAATCACGATTCCCTGTACCAAGTTTTTGGCGCCGTTGTCGGGGATTGTTCGAGTTTGGACAACTGACAGTTCATCTTGTTGCTTAGATTAGGTATTTTTCTTTTTATTTTGTTCTTCAGAATTTCTAAGAATGAATTCTAGAGTTTCAGATGATATTTTTATCATCACAGGAGCTAGTTGATTCCCATCAATTTGGCTGTTGTATGTAATGTCCTGCTGAAGCTTGGTTAGTCATGTCTAATCTTTTTAGACTGAAGCTTTAGACTAACATTGCATGATCCCTGGAATTCTTATTAAAATTTTTGAGTTTCTTATTTTCTTTTCCAAAAATAATTTTCGAAAAAAATTATAAAAAACTAATAAATACAAGAAAAAAATTTATAAAATCATAAAATCAAAAATAATTTGTGCTTCTTGTTTGAGTCTAGTGTCAAATTTCAAGTTTGGTGTCAATTGCATGTTTTTATTTTTCTTGCATTTTTCGAAAATATATGCATTGTGTTCTTTATGGATCTTCAAGTTGTTCTTGATGATTTTCTTTGTCTGAGCTTTAAATTCTCTTGTTTTGTGTCTTTTGTTGTTTCTCATGTGCATTCTTGATGTTCATCATGATCTTCAAAGTTTTCTTTGTGTTCATCTTGACATTCAAATTGTTCTTGCATGCATTCCTTGTTTTGATCTTACTTTTTCATGTTTTATTTCATTCTGTTGTTTTTCTCTCTCATCATTAAAAATTCAAAAAGATTCAAAATTATGTCTTTTCAAGTTAATAATACAGAGAATTGAAGATTCAGAACATACAATAGAGGAATCACAGAGGAAAAGCTGGGCGTTCAAAATGCCCAGTAAGGAAGGATTTCTAGCGTTTAAATGCCAGCCAGGGTACCTGGCTGGGCGTTTAACGCCCTAGGAGGTAGCCAAGTGGGCGTTAAACGCCATAATGGATACCATTATGGGCATTTAACGCCATGATAACACTGATGAGCGGATAATTTATACGCTTTTTGGCATTGTTTTTAGGTAGTTTTTAGTAAGTTCAAGCTACTTTTAGGGATGTTTTCATTAGTTTTTATGTTAAATTCACATTTCTGGACTTTACTATGAGTTTGCGTGTTTTTCTGTGATTTCAGGTAATTTCTGGCTGAAATTGAGGGACTTGAGCAAAACTCTAAAAAAGGCTGACAAAAGGACTGCTGATGCTGTTGGAATCTGACCTCCCTGCACTCGAAATGGATTTTCTAGAGTTACAGAACTCTAATTGGCGCGCTCTCAATGGCGTTGGAAAGTAGACATCCAGTGCTTTCTGGCAATATATAATAGTTCATACTTTATTCGGAAATTAATGACGTAACTTGGCGTTGAACGCCAAGTACATGCTGCTGTCTGGAGTTAAACGCCAGAAACACGTCATGATCCGTTGGAGTTCAACTCCAATAAAAGTCTCAGCTCGTGGATAGACCAAGCTCAGCCCAAACATACACCAAGTGGGCCCCGGAAGTGGATTTATGCATCAATTACTTTCTCATGTAAACCCTAGTAGCTAGTTTATTATAAATAGGACTTTTTACTAGTGTATTAGATATCTCTGGACGCCTAGTCCTTAGACCAGGGGGGCTGGCCATTCGGCCATGCCTGAACCTTTCACTTATATATTTTCAACAGTGGAGTTTTTACACACCATAGATTAAGGGTGTGGAGCTCTGCTGTACCTCAAGTTTCAATACAATTACTATTACTTTGTATTCAATTCTCTTTTATTCTTATTCCAAGATATACGTTGCACAACACCTTGATGAATGTGATGATCCGTGACACTCATCATCATTCTCACCTATGAACGCGCGTGACTGACAACCACTTCTGTTCTACTTTAGGCCGGGCGCATATCTCTTAGATTCCCCAACAGAATCTTCGTGGTATAAACTAGATAGATGGCGGCTTTCATGGGGATCCGAAAAGTCTAACCTTGTCTGTGGTATTCCGAGTAGGATCCCGGGAATCCGGAAAGTCTAACCTTGTCTGTGGTATTCCGAGTAGGATTCCGGTATTGAATGACTGTGACGAGCTTAAAACAACTGAAGGCTGGGCGTGATGACAAGCGCAAAAGAATCAAGGGATTCTATTCCAACCTGATTGAGAACCGACAGATGATTAGCCGTGCTGTGACAGAGCATAGGAACGTTTTCACTGAGAGGATGGGATGTAGCCATTGACAACGGTGATGCCCTACATACAGCTTGCCATGGAAAGGAGTAAGAAGGATTGGATGAATGTAATGAGAAAGTAGAGATACGAGAGGAGCACAGCATCTCCATACGCCTATCTGAAATTTTCACTATTGATTTACATAAGTATTTCTATCCCTTTTATTTTCTATTTATTCCATTAATCAAATTTAAACCAATAATCTACCTAACTGAGATTTACAAGGTGACCATAGCTTGCTTCATACCAACAATCTCTGTGGATCGACCCTTACTCACGTAAGGTATTACTTGGATGACCCAGTACACTTGCTGGTTAAGTTGAACGTAGTCGTGATCACATATGCCAAAGAGCCATTAAATAAATCTCATGAAAATACAAAGAGGGAAATCACAATTTCGTCCACCAAGTTTTTGGCGCCGTTGCCGGGGATTGTTCGAGTATGGACAACTAACGGTTCATCTTGTTGCTCAGATTAGGTAATTTTCTTTTCAAAAATCTTTTTCAAAATTTTTCTTTTCTTTTTCGTTTTTCCAAAAATATTTTCGAAAAAAATAATAAAAAATCTAAAAAAAATTAGAACATCATAAAAATAAAAAATATTTTGTGTTTCTTGTTTGAGTTTTGAGTCAATTTTTAAGTTTGGTGTCAATTGCATGCTTTAAAAAAATTTTTCTTGCATTTTTCGAAAATTCCATGCATTCATAGTGTTCTTCATGATCTTCAAGTTGTTCTTGATAAGTCCTCTTGTTTGATCTTGATGTTTTCTTGTTTTGTGTTGTTTATCGTTTTTCATATGCATTTTTTGTTTCTTAGTATCCATGCATTAAAGATTTCTAAGTTTGATGTCTTGCATGTTTTCTTTGCATCAAAAATTTTTCAAAAATTTGTTTTTGATGTTCATCATGATCTTCAAAGTGTTCTTGGTGTTCATCTTGACATTCATAGTGTTCTTGCATGCATCATGTGTTTTGATCCGAAATTTTTAAGTTTTGGGTCATGTTTGTGTTTTTCTCTCTCATAATTAAAAATTCAAAAATAAAAAATATATCTTTTCCTTATTTCCCTCCAAATTTTCAAAATTTTGAGTTGACTTGGTCAAAAATTTTTAAAATTAGTTGTTTCTCACAAGTCAAGTCAAATTTTCAATTTTAAAAATCTTATCTTTTTAAAATCTTTTTCAAAAATCATATCTTTTCAATTTTATCTTTGTTTTTCTTTTTTTCGAAAATTTCAAAATTATTTTTCAAAATATTTTCAAAATCTTTTTCCTATCTTTATATCATATTTTCGAAAATTAGCTAACAATTAATGTGATTGGTTCAAAAATTTGAAGTTTGTTACTTTCTTGTTAAGAAAGGTTCAATCTTTAAATTCTAGAATCTTATCTTGTAGTTTCTTGTTAGTTAAGTCATTTTAAAAAAATTAAATCTTTTTTAAAATATCTTTTTCTTAAAAATCTTCTTATCTTTTTTATCTTATCTTTTTCAAAAATTTGATTTCAAAATATCTTATATAACTTCTTATCTTCTTATCTTTTCAAATTTGATTTTAATATCTTTTGCAACTAACTATTTTACTTTTTTGTTTGTTTCTTTTCTTTTTCAAAACCACCTAACTACTTTTCCCTCTCTAATTTTCAAAAATATCTCACCCCTTTTTCAAAAAAAAAAATTATTTTTAATTAACTAATTGTTTCAAATTTTAATTTTAATTTTAATTCATCTTTAATTTTCGAAATTACTAACTCCTTTTCAAAAATATTTTCGAAAATCCCTCTCTCATCTTCTTCTATTTAATTATTTATTCACTAACACTTCTCTTCACCTCCCCTATCCTTACTCTTTATACAGACTATTCATTCTTCTTCATTCTTCTCCCCTATCTTTTTCTACTAACACAAAGGAATCTCTATATTGTGACATAGAGGATTCCTCTTCTTTTCTTGTTTTCTTCTCTTTCATATGAGCAGGAACAGGGAAAAAGGCACTCTTGTTGAAATTGATCCTGAACCTGACAGGACTCCGAAAAGGAAACTAAGAGAAACTAAATTACAACAATCCAGAAACAACCTTTCAGAAATTTTCGAACAAGAGAAGGAGATGGCAGCCGAAAACAATAATAATGCAAGGAGAATGCTTGGTGACTTCACAAAGCCAACATCCAAATTTGATGGAAGAAGCATCTCCATTCCTGCCATTGGAGCCAATAACTTTGAGCTGAAACCTCAGCTAGTTGCCTTAATGCAACAAAACTGCAAGTTTTATGAACTTCCATCTGAAGATCCTTATCAGTTTTTAACTGAATTCTTGCAGATCTGTGAGACTGTAAAGACGAATGGAGTTGATCCTGAAGTCTACAGACTCATGCTTTTCGCTTTTGCTGTAAGAGACAGAGTTAGAATATGGTTGGATTCACAACCTAAGGATAGCTTGGACTCCTGGGATAAGCTGGTCACAGCCTTCTTGGATAAATTCTTTCCTCCTCAAAAGCTGAGCAAGCTGAGAGTGGATGTTCAAACCTTCAAACAAAAAGATGGTGAGTCCCTCTATGAAGCTTGGGAAAGATACAAGCAGCTGACCAAAAGATGTCCATCTGACATGTTTTCAGAATGGACCATATTAGATATATTCTATTATGGTCTATCTGAATTTTCGAAAATGTCATTGGACCATTCTGCAGGTGGATCTATTCACCTAAAGAAAACGCTTGAAGAGGCTCAAGAACTCCTTGATATGGTTGCAAACAACCAATTCATGTTCACTTCTGAGAGGAATTCCGTGAATAATGGGATACCTCAGAAGAAAGGAGTTCTTGAAATTGATGCTCTGAATGCCATATTTGCTCAGAACAAAGTGTTGACTCAACAGGTCAACATGATCTCTCAAAATCTGAATGGATGGCAACATGCATCCAACAGTACTAAAGAGGCAGCTTCTGAAGAAGCTTATGATCCTGAGAACCCTGCCATGGCAGAGGTTAATTACATGGGTGAACCTTATGGAAACACCTATAACTCATCATGGAGAAATCATCCAAATTTCTCATGGAAGGATCAACAAAAGCCTCAACAAGGCTTTAACAATGGTGGAGGCAATAGGCTGAGCAATAGCAAGCCTTTTCCATCATCTTCTCAGCAACAGACAGAGAATTCTGAACAAAACACTTCTAATTTAGCCAATCTAGTCTCTGATCTGTCAAAGGCCACTTTCAGTTTCATGAGTGAAACAAGATCCTCCATTAGAAATCTGGAGGCACAAGTGGGCCAGCTGAGTAAGAAAGTCATTGAAACTCCTCCCAGTATTCTCCCAAGCAATACAGAAGAGAATCCAAAAGGAGAGTGCAAGGCCATTGATATAATCAATATGGCCGAATGCACAAGGGAGGAGGAGGACGAAAATACTAGTGAGGAAGACCTCCTGGGACGTCCCTCAAGCAAAAAGGAGTTTCCTATTAAGGATCCACAGGAATCTGAGGCTCATATAGAGACCATAGAGATTCCATTAAATCTC
This sequence comes from Arachis hypogaea, assembly GCF_003086295.3. Taxonomy (NCBI): domain Eukaryota; kingdom Viridiplantae; phylum Streptophyta; class Magnoliopsida; order Fabales; family Fabaceae; genus Arachis; species Arachis hypogaea. The sequence goes on from NC_092040.1 coordinate 62,622,933, forward strand.
CTTCTGCCATTCATAAACTCTGAAGACTATTCTTCCTCTGAAGAGGATGAAGATGTGACTGGAGAGCAAGTTGCTCAATATTTAGGAGCTATCATGAAGCTGAATGCCAAGTTGTTTGGTAATGAGACTTGGGAAAGTGAACCTCCCTTGCTCATTAATGAACTGGATACCTGGATTCAGCAAATTCTACCTCAAAAGAGACAAGATCCTGGCAAGTTCTTAATACCTTGTACCATAGGCACCATGACCTTTGAAAAAGCTCTATGTGATATGGGATCAGGGATAAATCTTATGCCACTCTCCGTAATGGAGAAGCTAGGAATCATTGAGGTACAACCTGCCTTGTTCTCATTACAATTGGTAGACAAGTCATTGAGACAAGCTTATGGAATAGTAGAGGACGTGTTAGTAAAGGTTGAAGGCCTTTAAATCCCTGCTGATTTCATAATCTTAGACACTAGGAAGGAAGAGGATGAGTGCATCATCCTTGGAAGACCTTTCCTAGCCACAACAGGAGCTGTGATAGATGTCAACAGAGGTGAATTAGTCCTTCAATTGAATGGGGACTACCTTGTGTTTAAGGCACAGGGCCATCCCTCTGTGACAAAAGAGAGTAAGCATGAAGAGCTTCTCTCAGTTCAGAGTCAAGAAGAGCCCCCACAGTCAAACTCTAAGTTTGGTGTTGGGAGGCCACAACCAAACACTAAGTTTGGTGTTAAGACCCATATCCAAACTCTAAGTTTGGTGTTGGGACTATACAACATTGACCTGATCACCTTGTGGCTCCATGAGAGCCACTGTCAAGCTATTGACATTAAAGATGCGCTTGTTGGGAGGCAACCCAATTTTATTTATCTAATTTTTATTTTATTTTATTTTATTGTTATTTTGTGTTTTATTAGGTACATGATCATGTGGAGTCACGAAAAAAAATATAAAAATTAAAAACAGAATAAAAAATAACAGAAGAAAAATCACACCCTGGAGGAAGCACAGGCTGGCGTTCAACGCCAGTAAGAAGCATCTGGCTGGCGTTCAACGCCAGAACAGAGCATCAACCTGGCGCTGAATGCCAGAAACAAGCAACATTCTGGCGCTAAACGCCAGGAATGTGCCTAGAAGAAAAACTGGCGCTGAACGCCAGTAACAAGCATGAAACTGGCGTTCAACGCTAGAAACATGCTTTACATGGGCATTGAACGCCCAGAATGTGCACCACACGGCGTTTAAATGTCATAATGGTGTGCAAAGGCATTTTACATGCCTATTTGGTGCAGGGATGGAATTCCTTGACACCTCAGGATCTGTGGACCCCACAGGATCACCTCAGGATCTGTGGACCCCACAGGATCCCCACCTACTATATTCCCAGCTTACCTCCTAATCCTATTTTTGTGATTTGTATTCCCCATGTCACACTTCCCAACACTCTTCACCAAATCACCTCAATTCCTCTTCCCAATCATCCCCTTCACCACTCAAATCCATCCACTCTTCCCCATAAACCCCACCTACCTTCAAAAATTTAAAAACATTTTCCCACCCATTCCCACCCTAAATGGCCGAATAAAAACTCCCCCCTCTCCCTATATATACCCTTCCATTCTATTTCATTTTCACACAACACAACCCCCTCTTCTTCCCCTTGGCCGAACCTACATCTCTCCCTCTCCTCCATCTTTTCTTCTTCTTCTTCTTCTCTTCTTTCATTTATTGCTCGAGGACGAGCAATATTTTAAGTTTGGTGTGGTCAAAGCACAATCTTTTTGTTTTCCACTACCATCAATGGCACCTAAGGCCGGAGAATCCTCTAGAAAAGGAAAAGGGAAGACAAAAGCTTCCACCTCTGAGTCATGGGAGATGGAAAGATTCATCTCCAAGAGCCATCAAGACCACTTCTATGATGTTGTGGCAAAGAAGAAGATGATCCCTGAGGTCCCTTTCAAGCTCAAGAAGAATGAGTATCTGGAGATCCGACATGAGATCCGAAGAAGAGGTTGGGAAGTCTTAACCAACCCCATGCAACAAGTCGGAATCTTAATGGTTCAAGAGTTCTATGCCAATGCATGGATCACTAGGAACCATGATCAAAGTATGAACCCGAATCCAAAGAATTATCTCACAATGGTTCGGGGAAATACTTAGATTTTAGTCCAGAAAATGTGAGGTTGGCGTTTCACTTGCCCATGATGCAAGGAGATGAACGCCCCTACACTAGAAGGGTCAACTTTAATCAAAGGTTGGACCAAGTCCTAATGGACATATGTGTGGAAGGAGCTCAATGGAGAATAGACTCCAAAGGCAAGCCAATTCAACTAAGAAGACTGGACCTCAAGCTTCTGGCTAGAGGATGGTTGGAGTTCATTCAACGCTCCATCATTCCTACTAGCAACCGATCTGAAGTTACTGTGGATCGGGCCATCATGATTCATAGCATCATGAATGGAGAGAAAGTAGAAGTTCATGAGGTCATCTCCAATGAAATCTACAAAATAGCCGACAAGCCCTCCACCATGGCAAGGCTAGCTTTTCCTCACCTTATTTGCCATCTATGTTACTCAGCTGGAGTTATCATAGAAGGAGACATCTCCATTGAAGAGGATAAGCCCATCACCAAAAAGAGGATGGAGCAAGCAAGAGAGACCCTTCACGGTTCTCAAGAGATGCATGAGGAAGCTCATCATCAAGAAATCCCTGAGATGCCTCAAGGGATGCACTTTCCTCCCAACAACTATTGGGAACAACTCAACACCTCCTTAGAAGATTTGAGCCACAATGTGGAACAATTAAGGGTGGAGCATCAAGAGCACTCCATCATTCTCCATGAAATAAGAGAAGATCAAAGAGCAATGAGGGAGGAGCAACAAAGGCAAGGAAGGGACATAGAAGAGCTTAAGGGCATTGTTGGTCCTTCAAGAAGAAGACGCCACTAAGGTGGATTCATTCCTTGTTCTTATTTCTTTCTGCTTTTCGGTTTTTATGTTTTTATGTTTATTTATGTTTTGTGTCTCTACTTCATGATTATTAGTAGTTAGTAACTATGTCTTAAAGTTATGAATAAAATCCATTAATCCTTCACCTTTCTTAAATGAAAAATGTTTTTAATTCAAAAGAACAAGAAATACATGAATTTCGAATTTAACCTTGAATTTAGTTTAATTATATTGATGTGGTGACAATACTTTTTGTTTTCTGAATGAATGCTTAAAGAATGCATATCTTTGATCTTGTTGTTTATGAATGTTAAAACTGTTAGCTCTTGAAAGAATGATGGACAAAGAGAAATGTTATTGATGATCTGAAAAATCATGAAAATTGATTCTTGAAGCAAGAAAAAGCAGTGAAAAGTAAAAAGGTTGTGAAAAAAAATATAGGCAAAAAAAATAGAAAGAAAAAGAAAAAAGCAAGCAGAAAAAGCCAATATCCCTTAAAACCAAAAGGCAAGGGTAAAAAGGATCCAAGGCTTTGAGCATCAATGGATAGGAGGGCCCAAGGAAATAAAATCAAGGCCTAAGCGGCTACATCAAGCTGTCCCTAACCATGTGCTTGTGTCATGAAGGTCCAAGTGAAAAGCTTGAGACTGAGTGGTTAAAGTCGTGATCCAAAGCAAAGGAGTGTGCTTAAGAGCTCTGGACACCACTAATTGGGGACTCTAGCAAAGCTGAGTCACAATCTGAAAAGGTTCACCCAGTTATGTGTCTGTGGCATTTGTGTATCCAGTGGTAATACTGGAAAACAAAATGCTTAGGGCCACGGCCAAGACTCATAAGTAGCTGTGTTCAAGAATCAACATGCTTAACTAGGAAAATCAATAACACCATCCGAAATTCTAAGTTCCTAGAGAAGCCAATCATTCTAAACTTCAAAGGAAAAGGTGAGATGCCAAAACTGTTCAGAAGCAAAAAGCTACAAGTCCCGCTCATCTAATTAAAGTTAATATTCATTGATATTTTGAAATTTATAGTATATTCTCTTCCTTTTGTCCTAATTGATTTTCAGTTGCTTGGGGACAAGCAACAATTTAAGTTTGGTGTTGTGATGAGCGGATAATATATACACTTTTTGACATTATTTTTAGGTAGTTTTTAGTAAGTTCAAGCTACTTTTAGGGATGTTTTCATTAGTTTTTATGTTAAATTCACATTTCTGGACTTTACTATGAGTTTGCGTGTTTTTCTGTGATTTCAGGTAATTTCTGGCTGAAATTGAGGGACTTGAGCAAAACTCTGAAAAAGGCTGACAAAAGGACTGCTGATGCTGTTGGAATCTGACCTCCCTGCACTCGAAATAGATTTTCTGGAGCTACAAAACTCCAATTGGCGCGCTCTCAACGGCGTTGGAAAGTGGACATCCAGAGCTTTCCGGCAATATATAATAGTCCATACTTTATTAGGAAATTGATGACGTAACTTGGCGTTGAACGCCAAGTACATGCTGCTGTCTGGAGTTAAACGCCAGAAACACGTCATGATCCGGAGTTGATCGCCCAAAACACGTTATAACTTGGAGTTCAACTCTAATAAAAGCCTCAGCTCGTGGATAGACCAAGCTCAGCCCAAACATACACCAAGTGGACCCCGGAAGTGGATTTATGCATCAATTACTTGCTCATGTAAACCCTAGTAGCTAGTTTATTATAAATAGGACTTTTTACTAGTGTATTAGATATCTCTGGACGCCTAGTCCTTAGACCAGGGGGGCTGGCCATTCGGCCATGCCTGAACCTTTCACTTATGTATTTTCAATAGTGGAGTTTCTACACACCATAGATTAAGGGTGTGGAGCTCTGCTGTACCTAAAGTTTCAATACAATTACTATTACTTTTTATTCAATTCTCTTTTATTCTTATTCTAAGATATACGTTGCACAACACCTTGATAAATGTGATGATCCGTGACACTCATCATCATTCTCACCTATGAACGCGCGTGACTGACAACCACTTCCGTTCTACCTTAGGCCGGGCGCATATCTCTTGGATTCCCCAACAGAATCTTCGTGGTATAAGCTAGATAGATGGCGGCATTCATGGGGATCCGGAAAGTCTAACCTTGTCTGTGGTATTTCGAGTAGGATCCCGAGAATCCAGAAAGTCTAACCTTGTCTGTGGTATTCCGAGTATGATTCCGGTATTGAATGACTGTGACGAGCTTCAAACTCCTGAAGGCTAAGCGTGATGACAAGCGCAAAAGAATCAAGGGATTCTATTCCAACCTGATTGAGAACCGACAGATGATTAGCCGTGCTGTGACAGAGCATAGGAACGTTTTCACTGAGAGGATGGGATGTAGCCATTGACAACGGTGATGCCCTACATACAGCTTGCCATGGAAAGGAGTAAGAAGGATTGGATGAATGTAATAAGAAAGTAGAGATACGAGAGGAGCACAGCATCTCCATACGCCTATCTAAAATTTTCACTATTGATTTACATAAGTATTTCTATCCCTTTTATTTTCTATTTATTCCATTAATCAAATTTAAACCAATAATCTGCCTAACTGAGATTTACAAGGTTACCATAGCTTGCTTCATACCAACAATCTCTGTGGGATCGACCCTTACTCACGTAAGGTATTACTTGGATGACCCAGTACACTTGCTGGTTAAGTTGAACGTAGTTGTGATCACATATGCCAAAGAGCCATTAAATAAATCTCATGCAAATACAAAGAGGGCAATCACAATTTCGTCCACCAAACACCAAGGAGGAAATTTTGTTTTCAATCCAAATCTTTTTCAAATTTTCAAATTTTAAAACTAATTTTTCAAAATCTTATCTTTTTCATATCCTCTCATATCAATGATATCTTTTTCAAAATCAAATCTTTTTCATTTTTCTTTTAATATTTTCAAAAATCCTTGCTAACAATTAATGTTGTGATTCAAAAATTTCAAGTTTGTTACTTTATTGTTAAGAAAGGTTCAATATTTGAATTTTAGAATCATATCTTTTAATTTCTTGTTAGTCAAGTCATCAATTTTAAAAATCAAATCTTTTTTTAAAATTGTTTTTCAATCATATCTTTTCAATCATATCTTTTTAAATCATATCTTTCTTTTTCAAATCACATCTTTTTCAATTCTAATTTCAAAATTTTTTTCTAACTTCTTATATTTTCAAAACTTACTATTTCTTATCTTTTTCAAAACCACCTAACTACTTCTCTCTCTCTAATTTTCGAAAACCACTAATAATTTTTTTCAAAAACCTTTTTAATTAACTAATTGTTTTAAAATCTAATTTTATTTTATTTAAAAATTTTCAAAAATTTCCTCTCTCATCTCTTTCTATTTAATCACTAACACTCTTCCTCTCTTAATAATTCGAACCCTCTCCCCTCTTTATATGTTCAAATTCTTCTTTATCTACCTCATCCTTTTATTCTTTTTTTTCCTCTGACACATCAAGGAATCTCTATATTATGACATAGAGGATTCCATACTTTCTTTGTTTTCTTCTCTTTCATATGAGTAGGAACAAAGATAAAGGCATTCTTGTTGAAGCTGATCCTGAACCTGAAAGGACTCTGAAGAGGAAGCTAAGAGAAGTGGTACACGAAATCGTGATACACAACTTCGTGCAGCTGACCAGCAAGTGCACTGGGTCATCCAAGTAATATCTTACGTGAGTAAAGGTCGATCCCACGGAGATTGTCGGCCTGAAGCATACTATGGTCATCTTGTAAATCTCAATCAAGCAGATTCAAATAAAGATAGAGATACTTATGTAATTCATTGGTGGGAATTTCAGATAAGCATATGGAGATGCGTTATTCCTTCTGAATCTCTGCTTTCCTACTATCTTCATTCAATCATTCATACTCCTTTTCATGGCAAGCTATATGTTGTGGATCACCGTTGTCAATGACTACCTCCCGTCCTCTCAGTGAAAATGGTCCTCTACGATTTCTGTACAGCTAATCAACTGTCAGATTTCTCGTCTCGGATGAAAAATAATAGGCACAGCTACCGCATGGCTAATCAGCTATTGGTTCTCGATCGTGCCAGAATAAGATCCAATGATCCTTTTGTGCACTGTCACTGCGCCCCACAGTCGCGAGTTTAAAGCTTGTCACAGTCATCCCTTCCCAGATCCTACTCAGAATACCACAGACAAGGTTTAGACTTTTCGGATCTTAAGAATGCTACCAATTGTTTCTAGCCTACACCATGAAGGTTTGATGCCAGGGCATTTTGGCCAGTTTCACTGACCTTTTCTTTACTATTTTTAGGGTAGTTTCATGCATTTTCTTAGGAAATAAGCAAGTATTTGGTTGAAAATGCAATCATACCATGATTCAAACAAACAATGTGAATTTTGAATGATTTCATGAGAATTATGCATGAATTATATGATAAATTGGATAAGGCATGATCCCATGATTAAGAGCAAGACTTTGATGCACTTTGTTTGATTGACTTCAGGCCGAAAGAAGAAGAGAAGAGCCACGTTAGTGGCTATGTTAGTTACACTAACGTGGGCACTAACGTGGAAGGAAGGAAAGCCCCAACGTTAGTGAGAAAAGTTAGTGGCATTAACTTTGAAGAAAGGAAATGGAGCCAACGTTAGTGACACTTAACATTATCACTAACGTTGGATCAAGCTCATAAGTGGCCACGTTAGTTTCCACGTTAACTTAGTTAACGTGGCCTCTAACGTTAAGAAGAAAAGGGAACGCCAACGTTAGTGACATTCAACTTTATCACTAACGTTGGCCAAGTCACAAGAAGCCACGTTAACTCCCACGTTAACCTAGTTAACGTAGAAGCTTATGTGAAGAAACAAGGTTGTCGACAACGTTAGTGACACCAAACATTGTCACTAATGTTGGAAGAAACCCATACTATCCCCAAGAAGCCACGTGAAGTTAACGTGAAGAAGAAAGGTAATCGCCAACATTAGTGACACCCAACATTGTCACTAACGTTGGAAGGAGTCCACAAAAGCCACAATGAGCCACGTTAACTCCCACGTTAACTTAGTTAACGTGGAAGTTAACGTGGGCAAAAAGTCCCACCTGGCAGCTTGACCATGCCTTCTTCAAACACGCATAACTTGAGCCACAAAGCTCCAAATGAAGTGATTCTAGTGGCATTGGAAAGTAGGATTCCAGAGCTTTCCAAGCATATATGGCACTACATGGTGGAGACTAAATTTGAGGGAGAAAACCTGCCCCGAAAGTGCAAAGATAAACATGGTCTCAACCTGTAGTAAGGCCAACTGACCTCTTCTCCTTCCAAGAATGGTAACTCGAGTTGTAGAGCTCCAAATGATGCGCTTCCAAAAGCATTGAAAAGCAGACACCTAGGGCTTTCCAAAAATATATAATAGTATGGGGTGGATACTAAGTTTGAGCTTCAGAAACTGGAAATAATGAAGCCGTGATCGCTAGCGTTATTGGCACTCAAGTTTTCCAATAACGCTAGCGACTATGCCAGCAACCATGTCCACTTCAATGGAGCATAACTTGAGTTAAAAAGGTCCAATTGAGGTGATTTTAGTTGTGTTAGAAAAATGACATTCAGAGCTTTCCAACGATATATAATACTCTATAGTGGGCATGAAATTGGAGCACAAACCAGAGGCATCCTTTAAGCCCCAAAAACACCAACTGGTACCAAGTGTGACGTTAGCCACACTAACTTGAGCACTAACGCCACACTTGTAGCGTTAGTGTGGCTAACTTTAGCACTAACTTTAGCACCTGGACCTCAACTTGATCCACTTCTCTCTCAAGTCCACTTCAAACCTCAAGCAAGCAAGCCCACAATTGTCAACCAATCAAGCCTACAAGATGCATCTAGAATAGGAATTTTCATTTAAACTGTAATTTGCTTTTAATTTCATTTTGTAATTTAGGAGAGCCTATATAAAGGCCTTAGTTTTTACATTGAAGGCATCCTGAAAATTGAAGGAAGGGGGAGAGAGTGAAGACCAATTCGAACTTCTGTGAATTGGCACACTCCAAGGGGAGTGGGTCTTCGGACCCCTCCCCTCAACCACTCTTCTTCCTTTTCTTTTCTTTTCTTTTCTTAGTAGTAGTTTAATTCTAGTTTGTACTTTTCATTTATGAATTTTGAAGTTTCAATTTTAGTTTTAATCTTCATCTTTACTTTTCTGCACTTTCTCTCTTTTCTATTTTTGTAGAGCAATGATAAACTAACTCTTTTCATTGGGTTGGAGAGCTCTATTGTGATTCAATGGATCAATTGTAATTCTTATTCTTCTTCTTCTTTCTTTTCTCTTGATTTTACTAGAAAGATTTCAATCTTCATCCAATTGGGTAGTTGTTCCGGGGGTTACCTGAAACGTGTAGCTCGGTTGTCTCGGAGAGGCCCGAGGTGGGGGTCAGGGACCCGAGCTTGATATGTGGAGTGGTTGGTGGTTGTACCTGCAATGACACTCCGATGCTTAAGTTAGCATGGGTCCAAGCAGATATGGAGTAGAATTAGAGTATGAGTTATACCTGGGTGCTCCAGTGTATTTATAATAGTTGGCCGTGATCTTCCCTGGATAAGATATTCTTATCTTATCTTATCTTTTGGGAGTCTTATCTTTATCTTTGTGGAACCGCCTTTTCTAGGCCTTTTCGGCCTTTAGTGTTTTGGGCTGCGTTCCTTTTGATGGGCCTTTCTTTGCTTTATGTTTCCGAGGTCCGACCTTTAGGCGTGGGCCTCAGGCTGAGGTCGGACCTCCTTTGAACTTTGCCGAGTTGGGGAGCTCGGTCAGGGTATGAACAGTGCCCCTGCCCGAGTTCGTCTTTTTTGAGAGGTCGAGCTCGGGCATAGTAGTTTTTCAAATTTCAAAAGTGGCCGTTCCTGCATTTATTGCATTTTACCGTTTCTCCTCGATTTCCGTTCGGGCTTTGTGAAGGCGTTATTTATTTGCCCCTTTCCTCCTTTTCTTCGTTTATTCTGTTCCCTTCCTGTTTTTCTGAGTTTTTCGTCATCTCTTTTTCGAGCATCGCTTCTTCTTTCTCTTTGTTCTTCTTCCCCGAATCTTTCTGTGCGTTTTTTCCGGGGTTCCCTCTGCGCCGCCGTTTTCGTTCTCCTTGCATCGGAGCTCGTCGTCTTCTTCCTTTCTTCCAGGTTTGTTCCCGTCTTATCTTCTTTGTGTACATATGCTTCTGTTTTTGTGTGGCTCTTTGTTTGTTTCTTTTTTCTCTATGCCTGGGTTGCCCCGAAAAGAGGCGCCGCCATTGCTTTGTTCGTTTGTACATGGGGGGGACTCTTTTTTGTTCTCTGGTATCTTGCTCCGGGTTGCTGTATTTTCTTCTGAAAGATCTTTGTTTCTTGCTTTGCTGAATGGGTTTTCGCTGTCTGCTTTTATGTGATTTTGCTTGCTGTTGTATTCTTCTTTGTAGGCAAGAATTTTATGTCTCGAAAGGTTCTTCAAGCGATGTCGACCAAGATTCCAAGTGGTCTTGGTTGGGTAGATCCTGTTCCTCTAAGAGTCCCTTCTGTGGTAGATTCTGAGTATTTAGCTAGGTTTTCGTAGGCAATGTAGCATATGTGAAGATAGAGAGTCTGAGAGGGATTATGAATTAGTAGCCCCGGATTCCGAGGAGAGAGTTTGCTTCCCGCCCTTAGATAGTTCCGAGAAGCTCTTCTTTTACGCTTATGATTGTTTTTTCTCTAAGCTGAGTGTCCGACTTCCTTTTACCAACCTGGAGTCCGAGGTGTTGTGGTCTTGTAACCTTGCCCCTACGCAGCTCCATCCAAATTCTTGGGCGTTTTTGAAGCTGTTTCAACTTTTGTGTCAGTTTTTGGGTGTTGCTCCCTCTATTTCTCTTTTTTCCTACTTGTTTGTGTTGACGAAGCCGGGATCGGGTGGAGGGAAGGTATCTTGGGTCTCTTTTAGGGCTAACCAGGGAAGAAAGTTTTGTACCCTGTATGATGAGTCCTTTCATGATTTTAAGAACTTTTATTTCAAGGTCCGGGCTACTGGAGACGTCCGACCTTTCTTTCTAGATGAGAGTGGGGAGCCTTCTTTTCCTCTTTGTTGGCAGGAGAATGTAGTGTCTGTTAAGTATACCTTTGAGAGTCTAGATGAGGTGGAGCAGGCCTTTGTGGGTGTGGTGAGCAGTTTATGGGGTCGGGCACCTCACTTGGACACGAAGAAAATGTTGGGGCATCCAAGCCTTCTCCGTTCCGAGTTAGGTAGTTCCCGACCTCTTCCGAGATTCATCTTTTTAGTACTTTGGTTTTGCTTGTTTTTGCTGGAATTTCTGTTGTGGTAATCCCTTTCTTTATTTCTTGTAGAGATGTCTTCTCAGGCGGATTCCATGAAGTTCCTTCGTCGGACGAAGAAGTCTGTGGCTACTCGGAATATCGAGGCCGGGGAGGCTTCTGCCCGATCTTCTCCGCAGAAGACTACTGGGGGTGTTCAGACTCGGTCGAAGACTATTCCGACTCCCCAGTTCCGAGCTATAAGTCAAGATCCTCCGACCTCTGGGCCTGTTCCTTCTTCTCCTCTTTCGACTTCGGGTCCTCCTCCCAAGAAGCAGAAGACCTCTCAAGAGCTTGCGGGTTTTAACGATAAGGATTTCGATGCTCTTGGTTGGATTGAACAGCATATTCTCCCTCAGACTTTCATTTCTACTGACGATGTGTCTATGGAGCACCATTTTCAGTATATGGCGCGGAGCTGTGTCCGGATGGCCAGTCTTCATGCTGCTATTGCCCGGGAGTTCAAGAAATCCCCCCTTGGGGCGACCAGCTCCCGGCTTGAGAAGGCTCAGTCCGAGCTTGATAAGATTAGTCAACTGAAGGCTGCCAGGATTACTGAGCTGGAGGCCTCGTTGGAGAAAGAGAAAACTAAAGCTACCGCGGCTGTGGCGGCAGCGAAGACGTCTGAGGAGATGGCGAAGGCGGCTACAGAGAATTATACTCGGCTGTATGCCGAGCTTGTGGAGACAAAGGAGAAGTTGCAATCTGCGTAGGACGAGTTTTACGAGCTGGAAGGTCATGTGGCCAAGGGTATGGATGCTATGTTTGAAAATTTGAAGGCTCAGGTCCGGGTTCTTGCTCCTGACCTGGATCTGAGCTTATTCAGTACAGATAACATTGTTGTGGAGGGAAAGATTGTTCCTGCTCCTACTGAGGATGAGGTTCCGATGTCCGACCCCAAAGTTCCGGTTGGGAACCCGACTTCACCTTTGGTCGGGGATGGATCTGGTGTGGAGGTTTCAAACCGGGATGGCGTTGCCGTCGATGCAGTCCTGATCTCTATGTTTCCTCCGCAGCCTGCTTTTGATGTGGAGTCCGGAAAGGACCTTGATCCTCTGTAATTTTTTTTTTGTTTTGCCCGGCTTGTGGGCTTTTTGTTTTTGGATGGTTTCTGTGAACGCTTTGGACACCTTTTGCTTTATTTAGCTACTTGAAGTAACTTTATTATGCGGTGTTTTTGTTCGCGTTTTGACTGTTTTGTTTCCGCTTTTGTGCTTTTTAGTTGTTTTCGGATAACAACTTTTTAGCTAGCGTCTCGAAACTTCCTTTGCTTTCGTTCTTTTGCTTGTACTTTTTAGTTGCTTTTTGTAAAGCAACTTTTTTAGTAAGCATTTTCCGAACTTCCTTTGATTTCGTTCTTTCGCTTGTACTTTTTAGTAAGCGTTTTTCGAAATCTTGGTTCCCTTTCGTTTTAAGGCTTCTTTCTTGGATCCGAGCTTTTTCTCGGTCCTCGGGCGCTCGAGTACCTCCTTTTGGTTGGGTCCGACTTTGTCGTTGGTCGGCCCTTTTGAGTTATTTTTGTAATCTCTTTTTATTTGGCTTTTTGAGCCATTTCAGAGTTACTTTATAACTTTCCCTTTGTTGGGTCCGACCTTGTTGTTGGTCGGCCTTTTAAGTTATTTTTGTAATCTCTTTTTATTTGGCTTTTTGAGCCTTTTCAGAGTTACTTTATAACTTCTCACATTAATTTGAACCTCGTCGCTTCATCTTTGCCGACCTTGTGTGGTCTCTTGGCAAATGATTTTTTGCGTTTTGCCGAGCATAAATTAATGCGCCTTGGTGGGGTACTTTCTAGGATTTGTTTCATCATGAGGAAAAGGAAAAGAAAATAGAGAAATTTGATTAGTATTTAAAAAAGAAAGAATATTTACAGAGTGTTTACCCTTTTGACTAGGTCGGGTGTCTTACTTAACCGGGTGTCTCATTAAAAAACCCTTGTAGGGAAAAAGAGTACACCTCGGGTAAGTTTTTCTAGCTGTAGTACCGCCTTAGATTACAGGCGTGCCAGGCCCTGGGTAGCTCATTGCCTTCTAGGTCGGATACTTTGTAATAGCCTGTCCCTAAGACTTCTGTTACCCTGTAGGGCCCTTTCCAATTTGCGGCTAGCTTTCCTTCTCCCGACTTTTGTGTTCCGATGTCATTTCGGATTAGAATCAGGTCGTGAATGGAGAAGCTTCGCTTTATTACTTTCTGATTGTATCTGAGGGCCGTTCGTCATTTTAAGGCTTCTTCTCGGACTCGGGCTCTTTCTCGGACCTCGGGGAGGAGGTCGAGTTCTTCCTTTTGTGCCTGTGGGTTGCCTTCTTCGTTGTAGAAGATGACTCTGGGTGACCCTTCGTCTATTTCGATAGGAATCATTGCCTCCATCCCGTAAGCTAGTCGGAACGGTGATTCTCCCGTTGTAGAGTGTGGGGTTGTCCGATACGCCCATAGTACCTGGGGGAGCTCCTCGGCCCATGCCCCTTTGGCCTCTTGGAGTCTTCGTTTTAACCCTGCCAAGATGACTTTATTTGCAGCCTCTGCTTGTCCATTGGCTTGTGGGTGCTCGACTGAGGTGAATTGCTGTTTGATTTTTAGTTCGGCTACTAAGTTCTGAAAGCTTGTGTCCGTGAACTGTGTTCCATTGTCCGTTGTGATGGAGTAGGGGACTCCGAACCTCGTGACAATGTTTTTGTATAGGAATTTGCGGCTTTTCTGAGCCGTAATGGTGGCTAACGGTTCAGCTTCGATCCACTTTGTGAAGTAGTCGACCCCTACTATGAGGTATTTGACTTGCCCCGGTCCTTGTGGGAACGGGCCGAGTAGGTCGAGTCCCCATTTTGCGAAGGGCCATGGTGCGGTGATGCTGATAAGGTCTTCGGGTGGTGCTTTGTGAAAATTGGCGTGTTTTTGGCAGGGGGGGCATATTTTAACAAACTCCGTTGCGTCTCTTTGCAAGGTCGGCCAGTAGAACCCGGCTCTGACTACTTTCTTGGATAGTGCCCGAGCTCCGAGATGGTTCCCACACATGCCTCCGTGGACTTCCTCGAGGACGCTTGTTGTTTCTGAGGTTGGGACGCACCTAAAGAGGGGGTTTGAGAATCCTCTTCTGTATAATACGTCGTGAATTAGTGTATAATTCTGGGCGTCTTTCGTGAGTCTTTTAGCTTCCTTTTTCTTGGCGGGGAGAGTTCCCGACTTCAGGTAGTTGAGTATGGGGGTCATCCATCCTTGCTGTTGGTTGGATATATTTAGTGTTTCTTCCTCTCTTAACACGGAGGGAGATTGTAAGGTTTCTTGGAGGAGACTTCTGTTGTTGCCTCCGGGCTTGGTGCTGGCGAGCTTTGAGAGGGCGTCTGCTCGGGCGTTTTGTTCCCGAGGTATGTGCTGAATCTGTATCTCTGAAAAGTGGCGCAGTTGTGCCTGTGTTTGGTCCAGGTATTTTTTCATGGTGGGGTCTTTGGCCTGGTAGCTTCCATTTACTTGTGATATGACGACCTGAGAGTCGTTGAAGATTGTGATTTTCCGGGCTCCGACCTCTTCGGCTAGCTTTAGACCTGCTAGTAGGGCCTCGTATTCGGCTTGGTTGTTTGAAGCCTGGAACTCGAATTTTAGGGATAGTTCTATCCGCGTTCCTTGGTCGCTTTCGAGTATAACACCGGCTCCGCTTCCTGTTTTGTTTGAGGACCCGTCGACATATAGGTTCCACGAGAGTGGGTTTCCAGGGGTCTCAGTGTATTCTGCGATGAAGTCGGCTAGATACTGAGATTTTATGGTAGTCCGGGCTTCATAGTGGAGGTCGAACTCGGACAGTTCCACCGCCCATTGTAGTATTCGTCCTGCCAGGTCCGTTTTTTGCAGGATGTGTCTCATGGGTTGGTTTGTCCGGACTTTGATGGTGTGGGCTTGAAAGTAGGGACGGAGCCTCCGAGCTGTGAACACTAGGGCGTAGGCGAATTTTTCTATTTTCTGATAGTTTAATTCGGCCCCTTGTAGTGCCTTGCTTACAAAGTATATGGGGTGTTGTCCTTGGTCATTTTCTCGTATTAATGCTGAAGCGACTGCTCGATGTCCGACCGAGAGGTATAGTACGAGCTCTTCCCCTTTTAAAGGTCGGGTTAGGATTGGTGGCTGCCCGAGGAATTCCTTGAATTCTTGAAAGGCTTTTTCGCACTCCGGGGTCCACGAGAAGGGTTTCCCTTTCTTTAGGAGTGAGTATAGAGGTAGTGATTTTATCGCTGATCCTGCCAAGAATCTTGATAGGGCGGCCAGCCTTCCATTCAGTTGTTGTACTTCTTTGACACACGTCGGGCTCTTCATATTGAGTATCGCTTGGCATTTGTCCGGGTTTGCTTCGATGCCCCTTTGAGTCAGCATGAAGCCTAAGAACTTTCCGGCTTCTGCGGCGAAGGTGCACTTTGCCGGGTTAAGTCTCATGTTGTGCTTTCTGAGGGTGCCGAAGACACTGGTGAGGTCGGTCAGCAAGTTTCCGTCTTCTTGTGTCTTTACCAGCATGTCGTCGACGTACACCTCTAATTGTAGTCCGATGTGCTCTGAGAACACTTTTTTCATTAGCCTCTGGTAGGTTGCCCCTGCGTTCTTCAACCCGAAGGGCATTACTACGTAGCAGTAGTTTGCCCTTGGGGTTATGAACGAGGTCTTTTCTTGGTCGGGTCCGTACATCGGGATTTGATTGTATCCCGAGTATGCGTCCATGAAGGAGAGGTATCTATAGCCTGAGGCGGCGTCTACTAAGGCGTCGATGTTTGGTAGTGGATATGGGTCTTTGGGGCAGGCTTTGTTGAGATCCGTGTAATCGACGCACATCCTCCATTTTCCATTGGGCTTTTTTACCAGGACCACGTTTGCGAGCCATAGGGGATATTTTACTTCCCTAATGAACCCTGCATCTAGTAGTGCTTGTACTTGTTCTTCTATTGCTTGCATGCGTTCGGGCCCGAGCTTCCTGCGTCTTTGTTGGACAGGTCGGGATCCCGGGTACACTGATAGCCTATGGCACATCAGGTCGGGGCTTATGCCCGGCATGTCCGAGGCTTTCCAGGCGAAGAGGTCGGAATTTTCTTTTAAGAGGGTTATGAGTCCCTCTTTTAGGCCTGCTTCGAGGTTTGCTCCTATGTTTGTGACTTTTTCAGAAGTGTTTCCGATCTGGACTTTTTTGGTTTCTCCCTCTGGTTGTGGCCGAAGATCTTCTCGGGCTTGAACTCGCCCGAGTTCTATTGTGTTGATCTCTTTTCCTTTTAAGCTCAGGCTTTCGTTGTAGCATCGCCGCGCCAGTTTTTGGTCGCCTTTTAGGGTAGCGATTCCCTTTGCGGTAGGGAACTTCATACAGAGGTGTGGGGTCGAGACTATAGCTGCCAGTCTGTTTAGTGTTGGTCGCCCAATGAGGGCATTGTATGCTGAAGTGACGTTGACTATAATGTAGTCGACGCTTAATGTTTTAGATTGCTCGCCTTTTCCGAAGGTAGTGTGTAGCGAGATGTATCCTAAGGGATGGATCGGGGCATCTCCTAGCCCGAATAGGTCGGTGGGATAGGCCTTTAGTTCTTTTTCTTCGAGTCCGAGTTTATCGAAGGCCGTTTTGAACAGGATATCTGCTGAGCTTCCCTGGTCGATCAGGGTTCGATGTAAGTTGGCGTTTGCTAGGATAATGGTGATTACCATTGGATCGTCGTGCCCGGGTATTATCCCTTGAGCATCTTCTCGGGTAAACGAGATAGTAGGTAGTTCGGGCAGGGGATTGTCTTCTCGGACGTGGTAGACTTCTTTGAGGTGTCTTTTTCGCGAGGATCTGGATGTTCCTCCGCCTGCAAAACCTCCATTTATCATGTGAACGTGCCTTTCAGGGGTTCGCGGGGTTTGTTCAGCCCGATCTTCATTATCTCCCCTCCTTCTCTTCTTGGTCTCTTCTCCTTTCTCTGCTATGTATCTGTCGAGTTTTCCTTCCCTGGCTAGTTTCTCTATAACATTCTTTAGGTCGTGGCAGTCGTTAGTAGAATGACCATAGAGTTTGTGATATTCACAGTATTCGGACCGATCTCTCCCCGCTCTCTTGTGTTTTAGCGGTCGAGGTGGTGGGATCTTTTCAGTGTGGCATACTTCTCTGTAGATGTCTACCAAGGAGACTCGGAGGGGGTTGTAACTGTGGTACTTCCGTGGCTTGTCCGAGTTGGTTTCTTCTTTCTTCCTTTGTTCCCGATCTCGATCTCGGAGTGGGTAGGTCGATTCCTTCCTAGAAGGGTCTCTTAACTGGGAGGTTTCCTCCATGTTGATATATTTTTCTGCTCGCTCCTGCACCTCGTATAGGGAGGTCGGGTATCGTTTGGATAGGGATTGGCTAAACGGTCCCTCCTTTAGGCCGTTTGCTAGTCCCATGATGGCTGCTTCGGTGGGCAAGTGTTGTATGTCCAGGCAGGCTCTGTTGAATCGCTCCATGTACTCTCGGAGAGTTTCTTGGTTACCTTGTTTGATCCCGAGTAGACTGGGGGCATGTTTCGTTTTGTCCTTTTGAATAGAGAACCTTGTCAGGAATTTTTTGGTTAGGTCTTCGAAGCTGGTGATTGATCTTGGTGGCAGGTTGTCGAACCACTTCATGGCCGACTTGGTGAGAGTGGTGGGGAAGGCTTTGCATCGAATCGCATCGGAGGCGTCGACTAGGTACATTCTGCTTCTGAAGTTGCTGAGGTGGTGACTTGGATCGGTGGTGCCGTCGTAGAGATCCATATCGGGTGGCTTGAAGTTTCGTGGTACCTTCTCCTTCATGATCTCTTGCGTGAAGGGATCATGGTTGCATTCGGGGGTGGTGCCGCGTTCTGTCTGGTCTTTCAGATTGGCCTCTATTTTCCGTAGTTTTTCTTCTAGTTCTCTGCGCTTTCGAGCCTCTCTTCTCAGCTCTTGTTCAGTTTCCTTTTGCTTCTTTATATCCTCTTCGAGTTGTTTCAGTCGGTTTTGTTGTGCCCGAACTGCTTCTAGAATTTCCGAGCTCTTTTCTTTTTCGGGATTTTGTGGATCTTTGTTTTGGAGTGATGTCTTTGGGCGATTCTGTTTGTTTCCTCCTGGAGTGCGTGGTGATAGAGGGCTGTCCGATCGTTCTCCAGTGTCGACCTCATCCTCTTGTTCTGATGCAGCGTGGTCATTGTTGGAGGGGTCGTCCGCCATAGTAGAGGGATGACTTCCAGGGTCCCCGGCAACGGCGCCAATGTTCCGGGGGTTACCTGAAACGTGTAGCTCGGTTGTCTCGGAGAGGCCCGAGGTGGGGGTCAGGGACCCGAGCTTGATATGTGGAGTGGTTGGTGGTTGTACCTGCAATGACACTCCGATGCTTAAGTTAGCATGGGTCCAAGCAGATATGGAGTAGAATTAGAGTATGAGTTATACCTGGGTGCTCCAGTGCTTACGTTATCTTTTGGGAGTCTTATCTTTATCTTTGTGGAACCGCCTTTTCTAGGCCTTTTCGGCCTTTAGTGTTTTGGGCTGCGTTCCTTTTGATGGGCCTTTCTTTGCTTTATGTTTCCGAGGTCCGACCTTTAGGCGTGGGCCTCAGGCTGAGGTCGGACCTCCTTTGAACTTTGCCGAGTTGGGGAGCTCGGTCAGGGTATGAACAGTAGTTATCTTGGAAAAGAAGCTATTCATACTTGGATCTCTTCGGAACCTTGGAAGAGGAATGAAGAGATCATGCTAGAAATATTTTCTCATGATGGACCAAATTGGGTTTGGATGGATATGTGACTATAATCCTCTCAATACTTGATTTGGGAAATGCATGTGGTATAATCAGTGACCATACTTCATCTCTTCTCATGAGCAATTGACCAAGGAATTGGCTATTGATTAAGATTTGAGAGATTGAATTACAAGGAATTGTAATTCGATCAATTAAGATTGCCAAGGAGATCATTGAGTGCATTGATTGAGGAAGAAGATGAGAATGAACTTGATCTGGAGGATTGCAATATCTCTTGATCCCAATGTTCATTTTATTTTTACTTCTTACATTTACTTTTCTTGCCATTTTACTTCTCTGCACTTTATTGCTTTCTTCACTTTTATGCCATTTACATTTCCTTGCTACTTATCACTCCAATATGATTCGTCTAACTAGGATAATCAATTAACCATTGATTGCTTAATCCGTTAATCTCTGTGGGATTCGACCTCACTCTATTGTGAGTTTTACTTGACGACAATTCGGTACACTTGCCGAAGGGAGATTTGTTGAGAGACAAGTTTCCACCTGCATCAAGTTTATGGCGCCGTTGCCGGGGATTAATTATGATTAACAAACTACCGGTTGGTTGATTACCTAGATTAGATATTTTCTTTTGTTTTGCTTATTTCATGCAATTGCTTTAGTTCTTTATTTTCTATGCTCTCTAACTGTTTGTGTTAATGACTCACCAAGAAGCCCCTATTCGTGACAGCTCTGGCTCTTGGTGATTTTGTTATTAATACAACAGTTCTTTTACTTAGATTTTTTTTCCAAATAAAATTGGCATATGATCACATTCTAAGTTTGGTGTTTCCCTGCAACAATCTGTTTTCAATCTTTCTGGATACTTGCATCAATTCTAAGAGAAAGTATCACACTAAGTTTGGTGTACCACTTATTTTTCTATGCAATGTATCCAGCAACGCCACTTGTTTGTATAATCATAATGCCTTTGCTTCTTAGGCTTGCGGTGTTATCCTTAATTTTTGCTTGCTTAACCACATACATCACTTACATTTTAGTATGTAAAACGTTCATGACCCATCATAGACCCCACCACCACTGTTTTATTTGCTGCTTGAAGACAAGCAATTAGTTTAAATTGGTGTGGGAAGGGAGAAAAGTAGGAGAAAAAGGGCAACAACAATAAAGATGAACTACAAGGTGGTAAAGTTCATTTTTCCTCTTACTTATTTCCATTACATTCAACTCCATGATTGTCTTCTAAGTTCTTTGTATGTAGGTGTGCTTGCTCCTTGTAAATAAGCATGTCAATTCTGTCTTTTAAACTTTTTATTGATTAAGGCTGTGTTTTCTAGTCTTTATGTCACTGCATCCTTGCTTTACTTAATTGTATGCTTGTCCCTTTGAATCAAATGTAAAAGAGAATGAGTGTTTTACAAAAGACCAGAGAGGAGTTCATACTATGGAATAAGTTCATGAGTTTATGGTATAGTCATAAGTTAGCTAAGTTGGTTCAACCACAAGGTGGGAGGACAACTATCTGTCAGGAATCCTATGCTTTGAACACACCCCATGAGACTAGCTAAGTAAGAAGATCCTAATAAGAAAAAGGGAAAGAACAATAAAGGTTGAAAAATAAAAGAAAAAGAGTAAGCAATAAGGCTAGGCACCAATGGTTTTAAACTTGAGGCATGTGTCTGTGGTGCTCCTGTGTGAGGGATCTACTTGGATGAATAAGCTCTTAGGGGTGCCTTATCACCTGGTAACTTGGGTTAACTAACTCGGAATTATCAGCTGAAAGTCAATATCAAGAGTAACCATCACTACAGAGCATTTAGTAACCCAAAGAGGTGCTGGACACCAAGGTCTCAAGAAAAGAAAATAAATAAACTATGTGCCTGTGGTGTGTATGTATGGGGGAGAGACTTGAGCAAGTAAGTCCTTAGGGGTGCCTCAACACCTAGCACCTTGAACCAACTGGTTCGGAAGTACTGGCTGAAAGCTTACCTTAAAGAGTTGCCCCCTTACAGAACACTTAGCTTAAGGTCAAAAATAAGCCCTGAAATAACAACATAAGGATCAGTGAATAAAGGTCTCATGGGATGCAATCACAGTAAGTATTCTAGGACATGATAAAGGTCTGAAAGCCAGGAATGAACCTAAGTTTCTATGCATGAAACCACCATAAAACCAGGGACATGACTTCCACAAGAATGACTCATTTCTCTTGGCATTCCATTCATCATTCTCTTGTTCCAGAACTTGCTTAGGGACAAGCAAGCTAAGTTTGGTGTTGTGATGCCAAGGCATTTTGGCCAGTTTCACTGACCTTTTCTTTACTGTTTTTAGGGTAGTTTCATGCATTTTCTTAGAAAATAAGCAAGTATTTGGTTGAAAATGCAATCATACCATGATTCAAACAAACATTGTGAATTTTGAATGATTTCATGAGAATTATGCATGAATTATATGATAAATTGGGTAATGCATGATCCTATGATTAAGAGCAAGACTTTGATGCACATTGTTTGATTGACTTTAGGCCAAAAGAAGAAGAGAAGAGTCACGTTAGTGGCTACGTTAGTTACACTAACGTGGGCACTAACGTGGAAGGAAGGAAAGCCCCAACGTTAGTGAGAAAAGTTAGTGGCATTAACTTTGAAGAAAGGAAATGGAGCCAACGTTAGTGACACTTAACATTATCACTAACGTTGGACCAAGCTCATAAGTGGCCACATTAGTTGCCACGTTAACTTAGTTAACGTGGCCTCTAACGTTAAGAAGAAAAGGGAACGCCAACGTTAGTGACATTCAACTTTATCACTAACGTTGGCCAAGTCAAAAGGAGCCACGATAACTCCCACCTTATCCTAGTTAACGTAGAAGCTAACGTGAAGAAACAAGGTTGTCGACAACGTTAGTGACACCAAACATTATCACTAACATTGGAAGAAACCCACACCATCCCCAAGAAGCCATGTTAACTCCCATGTTAACTTAGTTAACGTGGGAGTTAACGTGAAGAAGAAAGGTGATCGCCAACATTAGTGACACCCAACATTGTCACTAACGTTGGAAGGAGCCCACACAAGCCACAATGAGCCACGTTAACGTGGGCAAAAAGTCCCACCTGGCAGCTTGACCATGCCTTCTTCAAACACGCATAACTTGAGCTACAAAGCTCCAAATGAGGTGATTCCAGTGCCATTGGAAAGTAGGATTCTAGAGCTTTCCAAGCATATATGGCACTACATGGTGGAGACTAAATTTAAGGGAGAAAACCTGCCCCGAAAGTGCAAAGATGAACATGGTCTCAACCTGTAGTAAGGCCAACTGACCTCTTCTCCTTCCAAGAATGGTAACTCGAGTTGTAGAGCTCCAAATGATGTGCTTCCAAAAGCATTGGAAAGTAGACACCCAGGGCTTTCCAAAAATATATAATAGTATGGGGTGGATACTAAGTTTGAGCTTCAGAAATTGGAAATAATGAAGCCCTGATCGCTAGCGTTATTGGCACTCAAGTTTTCCAATAACGCTAGCGACTATGCCAGCGACCATGTCCATTTGAAAGGAGCATAACTTGAGTTACAGAGATCCAATTGAGGTGATTTTAGTTGCGTTAGATAAATGACATTCAGAGCTTTCCAACGATATATAATACTCTATAGTGGGCATGAAATTGGAGCACAAACCAGAGGCATCTTTTAAGCCCCAAAAACACCAACTGGTACCAAGTGTGACGTTAGCCACACTAACTTGAGCACTAACGCCACACTTGTAGAGTTAGTGTGGCTAACTTTAGCACTAACTTTAGCACCTGGACCTCAACTTGATCCACTTCTCTCTCAAGTCCACTTCAAAGCTCAAGCAAGCAAGCCCACAATTGTCAACCAATCAAGCCCACAAGAAGCATCTAGAATAGGAATTTTCATTTAAACTGTAATTTGCTTTTAATTTCATTTTGTAATTTAGGAGAGCCTATATAAAGGCCTTAGTTTTTACATTGAAGGCATCTTGAAAATTGAAGGAAGCGGGAGAGAGTGAAGACCAATTCGAACTTCTGTGAATTAGCACACTCCAAGGGGAGTGGGTATTCGGACCCCTCCCCTCAACCACTCTTCTTCCTTTTCTTTTCTTTTCTTTTCTTAGTAGTAGTTTAATTCTAGTTTGTACTTTTCATTTATGAATTTTGAAGTTTCAATTTTAGTTTTAATCTTCATCTTTACTTTTCTGCACTTTCTTTCTTTTCTATCTTGGTAGAGCAATGATAAACTAACTCTTTTCATTGGGTTAGAGAGCTCTATTGTGATTCAATGGATCAATTGTAATTCTTATTCTTCTTCTTCTTTCTTTTCTCTTGATTTTACTAGAAAGCTTTCAATCTTCATTCAATTGGGTAGTTATCTCGGAAAAGAAGCTATTCATACTTGGATCTCTTCGGAACCTTGGAAGAGGAATGAAGAGATCATGCTAGAAATGCTTTCTCATGTTGGACCAAATTGGGTTTGGATGGATATGTGACTATAATCCTCTCAATACTTGATTTGGGAAATGCATGTGGTATAATCAGTGACCATACTTCATCTCTTCTCATGAGCAATTGACCAAGGAATTGGCTATTGATCAAGATTTGAGAGATTGAATTACAAGGAATTGTAATTCGATCAATTAAGATTGTCAAGGTGATCAATGAGTGCATTGATTGAGGAAGAAGATGAGAATGAACTTGATCTGGAGGATTGCAATATCTCTTGATCCCAATATTCATTTTATTTTTAGTTCTTACATTTACTTTTCTTGCCATTTTACTTCTCTGCACTTTATTGCTTTCTTTAATTTTATGCCATTTACATTTCCTTGCTACTTATCATTCCAATATGATTCGTCTAACTTGGATAATCAATTAACCATTGATTGCTTAATCCGTTAATCTCTGTGGGATTCGACCTCACTCTATTGTGAGTTTTACTTGACGACAATTCGGCAATGTTGAGAGACAAGTTTCCACCTGCATCAAAGTTCTAATCTCATATTCAGATGCCCCATTGTCAGAGGGGAAACGATGTGAATCGTTGATTAGAAACCCAAGAGATATGCATTCAAGCTTGTTTTCATGTAGAACGGAAGTGTTTGTCAGGCACATGTTCATAAGTGAGAATGGTGATGAGTGTCACTTGATCATCACATTCATCATGTTCTTGTGTGCGAATGAATATCTTGGACTAAGAATAAGCTTGAATTGGATAGAATAACAATAGTACTTTGCATTAATACTCGAGGAACAATAGAGCTCCACACCTTAATCTATGAGGTGTAGAAACTCCACCATTGAAAATACATAGGTGATAATAGTATTCATTGGTTTCTGCCCCAGAGAGGGAACCTAGGTCTAAGGACTAAACGTCCAAAGATGTCAAAAAGATTTAAAATATAGTAGTAAAAGGTCTTATTATAGAGAACTAGTAACTATGATTACAGAAATAAGTAAATGATGCAGAAATCTTCTTCCGGGCCCATTTGGTGTGTGCTTGGACTGAGCATTGAAGCTTTCATGTGTAGAGACTTTTCT
Organism: Arachis hypogaea; assembly: GCF_003086295.3. Taxonomy (NCBI): domain Eukaryota; kingdom Viridiplantae; phylum Streptophyta; class Magnoliopsida; order Fabales; family Fabaceae; genus Arachis; species Arachis hypogaea. The sequence continues at coordinate 62,647,404 of NC_092040.1, forward strand.
TGGTGTTAAACGCCAGCTTTTATGCCAATTTCAGCATTTAACTCTAGCTTTTATCCTGTTTCTGGCATTTAACGCCAGAATAGGGCTGGAAGTTGGCATTTGAACGCCAGTTTGCATCGTCAAAAATCAGAAAAAGTATGAACTATTATATATTGCTAGAAAGCCCAGAATCTTTACTTTCCAACGTAATTGAGAGCGCACCAATTGGGCTTCTGTAACTCCAAAAAATCCATTTCGAGTTCAGGGAGGTCAGAATCCAACAACATCTGCAGTCCTTTTTCAGCCTCTAAATTAGATTTTTGCTCAGGTCCCTTAATTTCAGCCAGAAAATACCTGAAATCACATAAAAACACACATACTCATAGTAAAGTCTAAAAATGTGAATTTTGCTTAAAAACTAATAAAAATATACTAAAAAATAGCTAGATCCTACTAAAAACTTCCTAAAAGTAATGCCAAAAAGCGTATAAATTATCTGCTCATCACAATTCCAAACTTAAATTGTTGCTTGTCCCCAAGTAACTGAAAACAAAATAGAATAAAAAGAAGAGAATATACAATGAATCTCACAATATCAGTGAAACTTAGTTCTAATTAGACGAGCGGGGCTAGTAGCTTTTTGCTTCTGAACAGTTTTGGCATCTCACTTTATCCTTTGAAATTCAGAATGATTGGTATCTATAGGAATTCAGAATTTAGATTGTGTTATTCATTCTCCTAGTTCAGTATGTTGATTCTTGAACACAACTACTTTATGAGTCTTGGCCGTGGCCCTAAGCACTTTGTTTTCCAGTATTACCACCGGATACATAAATGCCACAGACACATAACTGGGTGAACCTTTTCAGATTGCGACTTAGCTTTGCTAAAGTCCCCAATAAGAGGTGTCCAGAGTTCTTAAGCACACTCTTTTTGCTTTGGATCACGACTTTAACCACTCAGTCTCAAGCTTTTCACTTGGACCTTCATGCCACAAGCACATGGTTAGGGACAGCTTGATTTAGCCGCTTACGCCAGGATTTTCTTCCTTTAGGCCCTCCTATCCATTAATGCTCAAAGCCTTGGATCCTCTTTACCCTTGCCTTTTGGTTTAAAGGGCTATTGGCTTTTTCTGCTTGCTTTTTCTTTTTCTTTCTTTTTCTTTTTTGCCATTTTTTTCGCAAGCTTTGTTATTCACTGCTTTTCCTTGCTTCAAGAATCAATTTCATGATTTTTCAGATTATCAATAACATTTTTCTTTGTTCATCATTCTTTCAAGAGCCAACAATTTTAACATTCATAAACTTCACTATCAAAAATATGCACTGTTCAAGTATTCATTTAGAAAATAAAAAGTATTGCCACCACATCAAAATAATTAAACTAATTTCAAGATAAAATTTGAAATTCATGTACTTCTTGTTCTTTTGTAATTAGGAACATTTTTTTTCATTTAACAAAGGTGAAGGATTCATGGAGTTATTCATAGCTTTAAGACATAGACACTAGACACTAATGATCATGTAGTAAAGACAAAAAACATAGTAAAACATAAAGCTCAAATCTGAAAACAGAAAGACAAATAGACAAGGCGATTAAGGAACGGGTCCACCTTAGTGAGGGTGGCGTCTTCTTCCTCTTGAAGAACCAATGGCGCTTTTGAGCTCCTCTATGTCTCTTCCTTGCCTTTGTTGCTCCTCCCTCATGGTTCTTTGATCTTCTCTAATTTCATGGAGAATGATGGAGTGCTCTTGGTGCTCCACCCTTAGTTGGTCCATGTTGTAACTCAAGCCTTCCAAAGAGGTGTTGAGTTGCTCCCAATAGTTGTGTGGAGGAAAGTGCATACCTTGAGGCATCTCAGGGATTTCATGAGGAATTTCCTCATGATCTTGTTGAGGTCCATGAGTGGGCTCTCTTGTTTACTCCATCCTTTTCTTAGTGATGGGATTGTCCTCTTCAATGGTGATGTCTTCCTCTATGAAAATTCCAGCTAAACTGCATAGGTGACAAATGAGATGAGGAAAGGATAAACTTGCCAAAGTGGAGGTCTTGTCAGCCACCTTGTATAGTTCTAGAGGTATGATCTCATAAACTTCCACTTCCTCCCCAATCATGATACTATGGATCATGATGGCCCGATCCACAGTTACTTCAGATCGGTTGCTAGTAGGAATGATAGAGCGTTGGATGAACTCCAACCATCCTCTAGCCACAGGCTTAAGGTCCAGTCTTCTCAATTGAACCGGCTTGCCTCTTGAGTCTCTTTTCCATTGAGCTCCTTCTACACATATGTCCATGAAGACTTGGTCCAAGCTTTGATCAAGGTTGACCCTTCTAGTGTAAGGGCGTGCGTTTTCTTGCATCAAGGCAAGTTGAATACCAACCTTACATTTTTTGGACTAAAATCTAAGTATTTCCCCTGAACCATTGTAAGCCAATTTTTTGGATTTGGGTTCATACTTTGATCATGGTTCCTAGTGATCCATGCATTTTCATATAACTCTTGAACCATTAAGATTCTGACTTGTTGAATGGGGTTGGTGAGAACTTCCCAACCTCTTCTTTAGATCTCATGTCAAATCTTTGGATACTCATTCCTTTTGAGCATGAAAGGGACCTCAGGGATCACCTTCTTCTTGGCCATAACTTCATAGAAGTGGTCTTGATAGACATTTGAGATGAATCTCTCCATCTCTCATGACTTGAACGTGGAAGCCTTTGCCTTTCCTTTCCACTTTCTAGAGGTTTCTCCGGCCTTAGGTGCCATAAATGGTTATGGAAAAACAAAAAGTAATGCTTTTATCACACCAAACTTAAAAGGTTTGCTCGTCCTCAAGCAAAAGAAGAAAGAAAGAAGGGGAAGAAGAAGAAAATGGAGGAGATGGAGGGTGGAATGTGAATTTGGCCAAGGTAGTATAAGGTGTTTGTGATGTGTGAAATTGAAGGAGGGATGAGAGGATTATATAGGAGTGGGGGGAAGGGTAGGTTCGTGTATTTGGGGTTGGGTTTGGGAGGGAAAGGATTTTGAATTTGGAGGTAGATGATAAACCCCATTTTTAGGGTTTATCTTGTACTGATTTCAAGGGTTTTATCAATGATCCTACGTACTTATTCATATGAAAATGCATGATTTTGTGTTCCTTTCCCAATTTTGTCTCATGGATGAAAACATGCTTCTTTTGCACTAAATTAGATATATTGATAATCCTTCTCTAGTACCATTCGATACCGTGATCCGTGTGTTAAGTGATTTCAGAGTTTATAGGGCACGGATGACTCGGAGGGGAGAATGGGAGCATGCATAAAGGAAAGGAGCATGGAAAAGTGGGCTTTGGAAACTTCAGCATCGACGCGTGCGCGCACATGGCGCGTCCGCGCAGATCTGCACCACCAGAGCCAATGCTAGGAGCTAGGCTACAAGCCGGCGCGTGTAGCGGCTAAGTCTTGATCCTCATGGATGCGTCCACGCAGATTACGCCTGTGCGCGGATTATAATTGCCCCAGGAGCGCGTGTATGATTTTTTAAGAGAGCACGTGACCAAAGCGTGGAGGCAGTTGGAGACCCTATTTTGGGGAAAAGTTTTGGCGGGAAAAGATTAAGAGGGCAAAGGATTGAATGGTTAAGGGACTTTTGACTCATTTTGCATGTTCTTAGATATTTTCTTAGAGTTGGTTACATTTTGGGTAGAGAGAGAACCTCCAACCTCTCTCAAGGATTTCATTCTCTACATTTTCCACTACAATTCTCCTTTGATTTTTCTTGGTGAGATCCATTGTAATACACTTTTATTTTGATGCAATTAGTAGATCTACTATTCTCATATTCTCAATTAGGGTTCTTTGATTCTCTCACTTTGGATCTAGCTTTGCCTTTGTTACTTGGATTTGGAACTAGTGAATTGAGGTACTTTCATATCCATTACTTACAATTATTCAATTGTAGATAATTGTGTGATTTAGGTCTCTTGAATTCAATTCTCTATTTCAACTTCATAATGCCTCTTATGAATGCTCACCAAATGTTTGATAAAATGCCAACACTAGTTATGGAGTAAAAGTTTCTCACTTGGCTTAGGGTTTGAACCATTAGGAAGATTTGAATAGTGGATGTCAATTGTTGATTGAGAATTAAGGATTGCTAATTGGCTTGAGATGCACTAAAGCTAGATTCCCTTAGGGTGAAGCTAGAACCTGTGACTCAAGCTAATCACTTTCACTTGACTCTCCTCTATAATTAAAGGTCAACTAAGTGGAGCAAGACTTAATTGTTATCATCATTGAAGGAAATCATAGTGATAGAATTCCCAATGCTAATCCTAGGCCAAGTCTCTTAATATTGATTGTTTGTCATCCACTTTTGCTAGCTTGAATTAGTACATCGATCTTCAAAAATCACAACAAAAGCTTCCTAATCAATAACAAGCATTGATGAGTGGATAATTTATACACTTTTTGGCATTGTTTTTAGTATATTTTTAGTATATTTTAGTTAGTTTTTATTATATTTTTATTAGCTTTTAGTTAAAATTCACTTTTCTGGACTTTACTATGAGTTTGTATGTTTTTCTGTGATTTCAGGTATTTTCTGGCTGAAATTGAGGGACCTTAGCAAAACTCTTATTCAGAGACTGAAAAAGACTGCAGATGCTGTTGGATTCTGACCACCCTGCACTCGAAGTGGATTTTCTAGAGCTACAGAAGCCCAATTGGCGCGCTCTCAACGACGTTGGAAAGTAGACATTCTGGGCTTTCCAGCAATGAATAATAGCCCATACTTTGCCCGAGATTTGATGGCCCAAATTGGTGTTCCAAATCAGCTCAAAACTGTCCGGCGTTAAACGCCGGAACTGGCACAAGAATGGGAGTTAAACGCCCAAACTGGCACAAAAGCTGGTGTTTAACTCCAAGAAAAGACTCTACCCATGAAAGCTTCAATGCTCAGCCCAAGCACACACCAAGTGGGCCCGGAAGTGGATTTTTATGTCATTTACTCATCTCTGTAAACCCTAGGCTACTAGTTCTCTACAAATAGAACCTTTTGCTATTGTATTTTCATCTTTGGACGTTTAGTTCTTAGATCATGGGGGCTGGCCTCACGGCCATGCCTAGGCCTTGTTCTTATGTATTTTCAACGGTGGAGTTTCTACACACCATAGATTAAGGTGTGGAGCTCTGTTGTACCTCGAGTATTAATGCAATTACTATTGTTCTTCTATTCAATTCAGCTTATTCTTGTTCTAAGATATTCATTTGCACCCAAAAACATGATGAATGCGATGATTATGTAACACTCATCATCATTCTCACTTATGAACGGGTGCCTGACAACCACTTCTGTTCTACAAGCAAACAAGGCTTGAATGTTTTTCTCTTGGATCCCTTAATCGGAATCTTCGTGGTATAAGCTAGAATTGATGGTGGCATTTAAGAGAATCCGGAAGGTCTAAACCTTGTCTGTGGTATTCTGAGTAGGATTCAATGATTGAATGACTGTGATGAGCTTCAAACTCCTGAAGGCTGGGCGTTAGTGACAGACGCAAAAGAATCAATGGATTCTATTCCATCCTGATTGAGAACCGACAGATGATTAGCCATGCCGTGACAGGGTGCGTTGAACATTTTCATTGAGAGGACGAGATTGTAGCCACTGACAACGGTGATGCCCAAGATATAGCTTGCCATGGAAAGGAGTAAGAAGGATTGGATGAAGACAGTAGGAAAGCAGAGAGACAGAAGGGACAGAGCATCTCCATACGCTTATTTGAAATTCTCACCAATGAATTACATAAGTATCTGTATCTTTATTTTATGCTTTATTCATAAATCATCCATAACCGTTTGAATATGCCTGACTGAGATTTACAAGATGACCATAGCTTGCTTCATACCAACAATCTCCGTGGGATCGACCCTTACTCGCGTAAGGTTTATTACTTGGACGACCCAGTGCACTTGCTGGTTAGTTGTGCGAAGTTGTGATAAAGAGTTGAGATTGCAATTGAGCGTACCATGTTGATGGCGCCATTGATGATACTCTGAATTCTTGAGATTGATACTCTGAATGCCATATTGGCTCAGAACAAAATATTGACTCAGCAAGTCAATATGATTTCTCAAAGTCTGTCTGGAATGCAAGCTGCACCAGGCAGTACTAAGGATGCTTCATCTGAAGAAGAAGCTTATGATCCTGAGATCCCTTCAATGGAAGAGGTGAATTACATGGGAGAACCCTATGGAAACACCTATAATTCTTCATGGAGAAATCATCCAAATCTCTCATGGAAGGATCAACAGAGACCTCAACAAGGTTTCAACAACAATAATGGTGGAAAAAACAGGTTTAGCAATGGCAAGCCTTTTCATCATCTTCTCAGCAACAGACAGAGAATTCTAAGCAGAGCCACTCTGACTTAGCAACCATGGTCTCTAATCTAATCAAAACCACTCAAAGTTTCATGACTGAAACAAGGTCCTCCATTAGAAACTTGGAGGCACAAGTGGGACAGGTGAGCAAGAAAATTACTGAACTCCCTCCTAGTACTCTTCCAAGCAATACAGAAGAAAATCTAAAAGGAGAGTGCAAGGCCATCAACATGGCCGAATTTGGAGAGGAGGAAGAGGCAGTGAACGCCACTGAGAAAGACCTCAATGGACGCCCACTAGCCTCCAATGAGTTCCCTAATGAGGAATCAGGGGAATCTGAAGCTCACTCTGAGACCATAGAGATCTCATTGGATTTACTTCTGCCATTCATGAGCTCTGATGAGTATTCTTCCTCTGAAGAGGATGAATATGTCACTGAAGAGCAAGTTGCCAAGTACCTTGGAGCAAACATGAAGCTAAATGACAAGTTATTTGGTAATGAGACTTGGGAGGATGAATCCGCTTTGCTCACCAAAGAACTGGATGACTTGTCTAGGCAGAAATTACCTCAAAAGAGACAGGATCCTGGGAAGTTTTCAATACCTTGTATCATAGGCACCATGACCTTTAAGAAGGCTCTGTGTGACCTAGGGTTAAGTATAAACCTTATACCTCTCTCTGTAATGGAGAAGCTAGGGATCTTTGAGGTGCAAGCTGCAAGAATCTCACTAGAGATGGCAGACAACTCAAGAAAACAAGCTTATGGACTTGTAGAGGATGTTCTGGTAAAGATTGAAGACCATTACATCCCTACTGATTTCATAGTCCTAGAGACTGGGAAGTGCATGGATGAATCTGTCATCCTTGGCAGACCCTTCCTAGCCATAGCAAAGGCTGTGATTGATGTTGACAGAGGAGAATTGATCATTCAAGTGAATGAAGAATCCTTTGTGTTTAAGGCTCAAGGATATCCCTCTCTCACCATGGAGAGGAAGCATGAAGAACTTCTCTCAAAATAGAGTCAAACAGAGCCCCCACAGTCAAACTCTAAGTTTGGTGTTGGGAGGCCACAACCAACTTCTAAGTTTGGTGTTGAACCCCCACATTCAAACTCTAAGTTTGGTGTTGGGAGGTTCCAACATTGCTCTGAGTATCTGTGAGGCTCCATGAGAGCCCTCTGTCAAGCTACTGACATTAAAGAAGCGCTTGTTGGGAGGTAACCCAATATTATATTTAATCTATTTTCCTTTGTTATTTCATGTTTTCTGTAGGTTGATGATCATGGGAAGTCACAAAATCAATTGAAAAAGCAAAAACAGAATAAAAAACATAAAGAAAAACAGCACACCCTGGAGGAAGATCTTGCTGGCGTTTAAACGCCAGTAAGGGCATCAAATGGGCGTTTAATGCCCAGTCTGGCACCATTCTGGGCGTTTAACGCCAGAAAGGGGCACCAGACTGTCGTTAAATGCCAGAAAAGGGCAAGAAGCTGGCGTTAAATGCCAGAAATGGGCACCAGCCCGGCGTTTAACGCCAGAATTGGCATAAAGAGCATTTTTGCTCGCCACTTGGTGCAGGGATGAATTTTCCTTGACACCTCAGGATCTGTGGACCCCACAGGATCCCCACCTACCCCACCACCCTCTCTCTTCTTCTTCACCCATTCACCAATCACCTCAACACCTCTTCCCCAAAAGCCCTTCACCTATCAAATCCCAACTTTCTCTTCACCACTCACATCCATCCTTCACAAAATCCCACCTACCTCACCATTCAAATTCAAACCACTTTCCCTCCCAAACCCACCCTCCCATAGCTGAACCCTACCCCTCTCTCCACCCCTATATAAACCCATCTTCACTCCTTCATTTTCACACACCCTAATCACTACTTCTCCCCCTTTGGCCGAACCACAAAGCCATCTCCATCTCCTCTATTTCTTCTTCTTCTACTCTCTTCTTTCTTCTTTTGCTCGAGGACGAGCAAACCTTCTAAGTTTGGTGTGGTAAAAGCATTGCTTTTTGTTTTTCCATAACCATTTATGGCACCTAAGGCCGGAGAAACCTCTAGAAAGAGGAAAGGGAAGGCAAAAGCTTCCACCTCCGAGTCATGGGAGACGGAGAGATTCATCTCAAGGGTGCATCAAGACTACTTCTATGAAGTTGTGGCCAAGAAGAAGGTGATCATCGAGGTCCCTTTTCAAATTCAAAAAGGTCAACTTTAATCAAAGGTTGGACCAAGTCCTCATGGATACCACTAAGAAAATGAGGGAGCAAACAAGAGATCCCACTCATGGACATGAAGAGATTCCTCATCATGAAATCCCTGAGATACCTCAAGGGATGCACTTTCCTCCACAAAAATATTGGGAGCAAATCAACACCTCCCTAGGAGAATTGAGTTCCAACATGGGACAACTAAGGGTGGAGCACCAAGAACATTCCATCCTCCTCCATGAAATTAGAGAAGATAAAGAATCATGAGAGAGGAGCAACAAAGGCAAGGAAGAGACATTGAGGAGCTCAAGCACTCCATAATATCTTCAAGAGAAAGAACAAGCCGCCATCACTAAGGTGGACCCATTCTTTAATTTCCTTGTTCCTTATTTTCCTGTTTTTCGAATTTTATGCTTATGTTATCCATGTTTGTGTCTTATTACATGATCATTAGTGTCTTAGTGTCTATGCCTTAAAGTTATGAATGTCCTATGAATCCATCACCTTTCTTAAATGAAAAATGTTCTTAATTGAAAAAGAGAAGAATTGCATGAATTTTGAATTTTATAACAGATTAATTATTTTGATGTGGTGGCAATACTTTTGTTTTCTGAATGTATGCTTAAACAGTGCATATGTCTTTTGAATTTGTTGTTCATCATGAATGTTGGCTCTTGAAAGAATGATGAAAAAGGAGACATGTTACTGAGGATCTGAAAAATCATAAATATGATTCTTGAAGCAAGAAAAAGCAGTGAATATTCAAAAAAAAAGAGAAGAGAAAAACAAAAAAAAAAAGAAAAGAAAAAAAATAATAAAGTTGTGATCCAAGGCAAAAATAGTGTGCTTAAGAACCTTGGACACCTCTAATTGGGGACTCTAGCAAAGCTGAGTCACAATCTGAGAAGGTTCAGCCAATTATATGTCTGTGGCATGTATGTATCCGGTGGTAATACTAGAAGACAGAGTGCTTTGGGCCACGGCCAAGACTCATAAAGTAGTTGTGTTCAAGAATCATCATACTTAACTAGGAGAATCAATAACACAATCTGGATTCTGAGTTCCTATAGAAGCCAATCATTCTGAACCTCAAAGGATAGAGTGAGATGCCAAAACTGTTCAGAGGCAAAAAGCTAAAAGCCCCGCTCATCTAATTAATACTGATCTTCATAGATGTTTTTGGAATTCATTACATATTCTCTTCTCTTTATCTTATTTGATTTTCAGTTGCTTGGGGACAAGCAACAATTTAAGTTTGGTGTTGTGATGAGCGGATAATTTATACGCTTTTTGGCATTGTTTTTAGTATACTTTTAGTATGTTTTAGTTAGTTTTTATTATATTTTTATTAGTTTTTAGTTAAAATTCACTTTTCTGGATTTACTATGAGTTTGCGTGTTTTTCTGTGATTTCAGGTATTTTCTGGCTGAAATTGAGGGACATGAGCAAAAATCTGATTCAGAGACTGAAAAGGAATGCAGATGCTGTTGGATTCTGACCTCCCTGCACTCGAAGTGGATTTTCTGGAGCTACAGAAGCCCAATTGGCGCGCTCTCAACGGTGTTGGAAAGTAGACATCCTGGGCTTTCCAGCAATAAATAATAGCTCATACTTTGCCCGAGATTTGATGGCCCAAACTGGCGTTCCAAATCAGCTCAAAACTGCCCAGCATTAAACGCCGGAACTGGCACAAGAATGGGAGTTAAATGCCCAAAATGGCACAAAAGCTGGCGTTTAACTCCAAGAAAAGTCTCTACACATGAAAGCATTAATGCTCAGCCCAAGCACACACCAAGTGGGCCCGAAAGTGGATTTTTATGTCATTTACTCATCTCTGTAAACCCTAGGCTACTAGTTCTCTACAAATAGAACCTTTTGCTATTGTATTTTCATCTTTGGACGTTTAGTTCTTAGATCATGGGGGCTGGCCTCACGGCCATGCCTAGACCATGTTCTTATGTATTTTCAATGGTGGAGTTTCTACACACCATAGATTAAGGTGTGGAGCTCTGCTGTACCTCGAGTATTAATGCAATTACTATTGTTCTTCTATTCAATTCAGCTTATTCTTGTTCTAAGATATTCATTTGCATCCAAAAACATGATGAATGTGATGATTATGTGACACTCATCATCATTCTCACTTATGAACGAGTGCCTGACAACCATTTCTGTTCTACAAGCAAACAAGGCTTGAATGTTTATCTCTTGGATCCCTTAATCGGAATCTTCGTGGTATAAGCTAGAATTGATGGCGGCATTCAAGAGAATCCAGAAGGTCTAAACCTTGTCTGTGGTATTCTGAGTAGGATTCAATGATTGAATGACTGTGACGAGCTTCAAACTCCTGAAGGCTGGGCGTTAGTGACAGACGCAAAAGAATCAATGGATTCTATTCCAACCTGATTGAGAATCGACAGATGATTAGCCGTGCCGTGACAGGGTGCGTTGAACATTTTCACTGAGAGGACGGGATTGTAGCCACTGACAACAGTGATGCCCAACATACAGCTTGCCATGGAAAGGAGTAAGAAGGATTGGATGAAGACAGTAGGAAAGCAGAGAGAAGGAAGGGACAGAGCATCTCTATACGCTTATCTGAAATTCTCACCAATGAATTACATAAGTATCTGTATCTTTATTTTATGCTTTATTCATAAATCATCCATAACCATTTGAATATGCCTGACTGAGATTTACAAGATGACCATAGCTTGCTTCACACCAACAATCTCCGTGGGATCGACCCTTACTCGCGTAAGGTTTATTACTTGGACAACCCAGTGCACTTGTTGGTTAGTTGTGCAAAGTTGTGATAAAGAGTTGAGATTGCAATTGAGCGTACCATGTTGATGGCGCCATTGATGATCACAATTTCGTGCACCATGCATTCTTTAGCAATTTCAAGGGAGGATGACTCGGGAGATTAATACTCTTGATTGTAGATTGTAGAATTGTTTAATGTGGGATTTGAGTGTCGATTAGACTATACTCATGATTGTATTCACTATTGAATTCTATATCGACGTACAAAATTTCATTTATCAAAATGGCACCATTGCCGGGGAGTTGCATATGTGTGCCATGTTATTGCTTAGTGTAGATATGTGTATATGTACATATTTGCATTTTCTCTTTATTACTTCTTTGTTCAATTGACTAATTCCACTTGTTACCATGAGCTTTACACTCCCCTCATTACATGACGTGTTCATAACCGAATCCGAGCTTAGCCACATTTGATATGGAAAATTGAACAGACTTTGCTTCACTTTAGGCAAGCTCGGAGGCGGTTAACTTTTGGGGAAGGTGGAAAATTCCTACCAATTCACCAACCTTACCCGAAGCAAATTTTGAGCCGTCATTCGAAGAAGGCACTAACTGTCCATCCGTTCACAATTCTAATCAAAATTGGAGGACAACTCCAACCAATGGAGGGACAATTACCAACAAGGAGGTAGAGACAACAACAACAATGGAGGCAATTAAAGATGGAATTACAACAACTCACAAAGCTAACCACACCCCCAAAACAATCATACACCCAACAAAATCAAGGAAAAAATTACCAAACCTATCAACCACCACATCAACGACCACCACCCAACCAACCACAAGCCCCTCAAATCATATACCCTTCCACTTCTTCCAATTAAGATGATACACTCCGGACTATCCTTTAAAGCCAAAAAGGGCTCCAACCACACTTGCTTCCGGCCTTACCGGTCTTACATCTACACTACAAGCTCTTCTTGCACGCATGGACTAACCCTCCAATTCAACTCCTCAAGCTCCAAATTCTAGTGCCATTCCCTCTCAACCTCAACCCAATTCCAAAGGTGGCATTAATGCCATTACCTTGAGATCCGGGACTCAATTAAAAGAGAAGAAGGTAAAGGACCCAAGTTCGATCACAATCACTCAAGAGGAAGAAGGAATCGAGATAGAAGAAATAGAAGAGGAGGAAGAAGCACAAGCCATAGTTGAGGATGAAGTAACCCAACCAACAAGTGAGGTCACCAAAAATAATAAGAGAGTCGTGGAAGAAGAAATCGCTCAACCAATCCCATTTCTGACACTTGCAAAGAAAGCTAGGAAGCGCATGGAACTCGACCCCAAAATGATAGAAATGTTCAAGAAAGTTGAGGTAACCATCCCCCTCTTTGATGCTATCCATCAAGTACCTAAATATGCAAAGTTCCTTAAAGATTTATACATGAATAAGGATAGAATTCTTGAGCTAGAGGCCATTCTATTGGAGAGTTCTATTTTCGCTTTAATGGGAGCATTGCCCGAGAAGTGTGATGATACGGGCCCATGCATGGTCACTTGCACCGTAAATGGGGTACAATTTCTAGATTGTATGTGTGACCTCAGTGCATGTGTTAGTGTTATGCCCCTCTCCGTCTACCGTATATTGAGGCTACCACCATTGAAGAGGTCGACGGAAAGATTTGTTTTAGCAGACAAAAGCATCATAACCGTGACGGGTGTTGCGGAAGATGTACTGGTAAATATAAAAGGGTTGGTGTTTCTGATTGATTTCTATGTTCTTGAGATGCCATCAAGCGAGTCCGAGAGGGCATCATCTATTCTACTTGGGAGACCATTTTTGAGGACCTCTAGATTCAAGTTAGATGCCTACTCGGGAACCTACTCGTTTGAAATAGATGGGAGAGTCGTGAGTTTTAGCCTAGAAGAAGCAATGAAATATCCACCGGAGAATCATTCTCTATTCCAGTGTGACCTAATTGATAACATTGTGGCTGAAGTGCATCTTGCAAAGTTAGATGAGAAGCATATGATTGAAGACACAAGTGAAAATCCAAGCGAAGCGAACGCATCACCCCATCCGTGTCATCCATAAGTTCAAACCTCAAGCGAAGAACAAAAGGTAGAATTAAAGCCACTACCACCCCACCTAAAGTACTCATATCTTGATGAAGCCCACAAGTTCCCCGTGATTATTACAAAGGAACTAAATCCTCAACAAAAAGAAAAGTTGCCATGTATCTGGAGGAAGAACAAAAGGGCCATAGGGTGGAGTTTGGCGGATCTAGTCGGAATAAGCCCCCAAGTATGCGAGCATCGAATATTCCTCGAATAAGGAGCTAGACCCATTCGACAACCTCAAAGATGACTCAATCTCACCATTCTAGAGGTTGTGAAAAAAGAGGTCACCCGACTATTAGAAGCGGACATCATCTACCCCATTTCGGATAGTGAATGGGTGAGCCCGGTCCAAGTGGTGCCAAAGAAATCCGGGGTGACCACTATCAAGAATGAGAGCGGATAACTTATAGCAACAAGGGTGCAAAACTCTTGGAGGGTGTGCATAGACTACTGAAAGTTGAATGCGGCCACTAGAAAAGATCATTTCCCACTACCATTTTTTGACCAAATGCTTGATCGATTAGCCGGTAAATCTCATTATTGTTTTCTAGATGGTTATTTGGGGTACTTCCAAATACACATTGCTCTAGAAGACCAAGAAAAAACATCATTTACTTGCCCCTTTGGAACTTATGCCTATAAGCGTATGCCATTCGGCTTATGCAATGCACCAGCATCTTTCCAAAGGTGCGTGATGAGCATATTTGCGAATCTTCTAGAGCAATGCATGGAAGTTTTCATGGATGATTTCAGCGTGTATGGTGATTCTTTTGATCATTGCTTGGATAATCTTCCAAAAGTCTTGGAAAGATGCACTAAGTCAAACTTTGTCTTAAATTTTGAAAAATGCCATTTCATGGTTAGGCAAGGCATTGTCTTAGGCCATATTGTTTCTAAGGAAGGTATTTCCGTAGATCCGGCAAAAATCAATGTTATATCTAGCTTGCCTTACCCCTCCTCCGAGAGGGAAGTCCGTTCGTTCCTTGGACATGCAGGATTTTACCGAAGATTTATCAAGGACTTTAGCAAAGTAGCATTGCCTCTCTCTCGCCTATTGCAAAAGGACATTGAGTTTGATCTAAGCAAAGAATGCATGGAAGCCTACGACAAGCTTAAAGTGGCATTGACACAAGCTCCTATGGTAAGAGGGCCAGAGTCGGCCGTTTGAAATAATGTGCGATGCTTCAAACCATGCGGTACGAGCCGCGTTAGCACAACGCGAGGGTAAGAATCCATATGTCATAGCCTATGCATCAAAAACACTAGATGGAGCCTGATGAGCGGATAATTTGTACGCTTTTTGGCATTGTTTTTAGTATGTTTTTAGTATGATCTAGTTAGTTTTTAGTATATTTTTATTAGTTTTTAGTTAAAATTCACTTTTCTGGACTTTACTATGAGTTTGTGTGTTTTTCTATGATTTCAGGTATTTTCTGGCAGAAATTGAGGGACCTGAGCAAAAATCTGATTCAGAGACTGAAAAGGACTGCAGATGTTGTTGGATTCTGACCTCTCTGCACTCGAAGTGGATTTTCTGGAGCTACAGAAGACCAATTGGCGCGCTCTCAACGGCGTTGGAAAGTAGACATCCTGGGCTTTCCAGCAATATATGATAGTCCATACTTTGCCCAAGATTTGATGGCCCAAACCGGCGTACAATGTCACCCTCAGAAATCCCAGCGTTAAACGCCGGAACTGGCACCAAAATGGGAGTTAAACGCCCAAACTGGCACAAAAGCTGGCGTTTAACTCCAAGAAGAGTCTCTACACGAAAATGCTTCAATGCTCAGCCCAAGCACACACCAAGTGGGCCCGGAAGTGGATTTTTATGTCATTTACTCATCTCTGTAAACCTTAGGCTACTAGTTCTCTATAAGTAGGACCTTTTACTATTGTATTTTCATCTTTGGATCTTTGGATCTTTGGAATATTTTAGATCCTTTGATCATCTTTGGACACCTAGTTCTTAGATCATTGGGAGGCTGGCCTCACGGCCATGCCTAGACCTTGTTCTTATGTATTTTCAACGGTGGAGTTTCTACACACCATAGATTAAGGTATGGAGCTCTGCTGTACCTCGAGTATTAATGCAATTACTATTGTTCTTCTATTCAATTCCGCTTGTTCTTGTTCTAAGATACCACTTGTTCTTCAACTTGATGAATGTGATGATCCGTGACACTCATCATCATTCTCACCTACGAACGTGTGCCTGACAACCACCTCCGTTCTACCTTAGATTGGGTGGATATCTCTTGGATTCTTGATACAGGATGCATGGTTGATCGCCTGACAACCGAATGCTCGCCTGACAAACGAGCCAGCCATTCCGTGAGATCAGAGTCTTCGTGGTATAGGCTAGAACTGATGGCGGCATTCAAGAGAATCCGGAAGGTCTAACCTTGTCTGTGGTATTCTGAGTAGGATTCAATGATTGAATGACTGTGACGTGCTTCAAACTCCTGAAGGCGGGGTGTTAGTGACAGACGCAAAAGAATCACTGGATTCTATTCCGGCCTGATCGAGAACCGACAGATGGATAGCCGTGCCGTGACAGGGTGCGTTGAACATTTCCACTGAGAGGATGGGAGGTAGCCACTGACAACGGTGAAACCCTTGCTTAAGCTTGCCATGGAAAGGAGTAAGAAGGATTGGATGAAGACAGTGGGAAAGCAGAGAGACGGAAGGGACAAGCATCTTCATACGCTTATCTGAAATTCCTGCCAATGAATTACATAAGTATCTCTATCTCTATCTTTATGTTTTATTCGTATATCACCTACATCCATTTGAGTTTGCCTGACTGAGATTTACAAGGTGACCATAGCTTGCTTCATACCAACAATCTCTGTGGGATCGACCCTTACTCACGTAAGGTTTATTACTTGGACGACCCAGTACACTTGCTGGTTAGTTGTGCGAAGTTGTGTTTATGCCATGGTATTGAACACCAAGTTTTTGGATTCATTACCGGGGATTATTTGATTTGTGAAAAGTAGTGATCACAATTTCGTGCACCAAGTTTTTGGCGCCGTTGCCGGGATTGTTCGAGTATAGACAACTGACGGTTCATCTTGTTGCTTAGATTAGGTATTTTTTTTTTCAGAATTCTTGAAGATGAATTCTAGTGTTTCATGATGATCTGTTGAAATCTGGCTGGCTGTGAAGCCATGTCTAATTTCATTGGACCGAGGTTTCAACTTATCATCACAAGAGCTTGTTGATTTCTATCAATCTTGCTGTTGGAGCAGTGATCTGCTAAGGCTTGGCTAGCCATTGGCCATGTCTAGTGTTTTGGACCGAAGCTTTCTTTAAAAGCTTGGCTGGCTGTGAAGCCATGTCTAATTCCTGGACCGGCGTCTTAGACTAAACATTGCATGATTCCTAGAATTCTCATTAAGAATTTTGATACCTTTTTCCACTTAATTTTCGAAAAATCCAAAAAAATTTTACAAAATCATAAAATCCAAAAATATTTTTTGTTTGAGTCTAGTGTTTCATTTTATGTTTGGTGTCAATTGCATGCATTCATTCATGTGTCTTAAGGATCTTCAAGTTATTCTTGATAATTTCTTACTCTGATCTTTGAATTCTCTTGACTTGAGTGTTTATGTGTCTCATGTGCATTCTCATTAGTGTCAGTAGTATACAAACTCCTAAGTTTGGTGTCTTGCATGCATTGTTATTTGATTTTAGTTGCATTTTGATTATTCCTTATTATTAAAAATCCAAAAATATTTTTAATTTGTGTCTTTTCAAGTCAATAATACAGAGAATTGGAGATTCAGAACATACAGCAGAGGAATTGCACAGAAAAAGCTGGGCGTTCAAAACGCCCAGTGAAGAAGGCAAACTGGCGTTTAAACGCCAGCCAGGGTGCCTGGCTGGGCGTTTAACGCCCAAAAGGGTAGAGTTTTGGGCGTTAAACGCCAAAATGTGCACCATTCTGGGTGTTTAACGCCAGGATGGCACAAGAGGGAAGATTCTGTTTTCAAATCAAATTTTTTTTTCAGGTTTTCAAAGTTTTTCAAAATCAAATCCTTTTCAAATCAAATCTTTTCAATTAAATCTTTTTCAAATTCAATTTCTTTCCATTTTCAAAGATACTTGCTATCAATCAATGATTTGATTCAACATTTAAAGTATGTTGCCTTTTCTGTTGAGAGAGGTTTAATGTTTGAATCATATCTTTTCTTGTTAGGCAAGTTATTAATTTTCAAAATCAAATCTTTTTTAAAATGTTTTTCAAATCATATCTTCTCAATCACATCTTTTTTTTAAAACCAATCATATCTTCTTAACCACATCTTTTTCAAAATAGCTTTCAATCATATCTTTTTAATTTCTAATTTCAAAATCTTTTTCAAAAATCACTTTACTTCTTTTCCACTTTGATTTTCGAAAATCAATTAAGGTTTTTCAAAATGTTTTCAAAATCTTCTACTCAATTTTCGAAAATTACTTCCCTTCTTCTCACATCCTTCTATTTATGAACTAACACTATTCCTTGATGCAAAATTCGAACTCCATCCTCTTTGATAAGTTCGAATTTTCTACTTCTGTCTTCCATTTTTCTTTTCCTCTGACACCTCACGGAATCTCTATACTGTGACATAGAGGATTCCACATTTTCTTGTTCTCTTCTCTTTCATATGAGCAGGAGCAAAGACAAAAGCATTCTTGTTGAGGCTGATCCTGAACCTGAAAGGACCTTGAAGCGAAAGTTAAGAGAAGCTAAGGCACAACTCTCTGTAGAGGACCTAACAGAAATCTTCAAAGAAAAAGAAAACATGGCAGCCGAAAACAACAACAATGCCAACAATGCAAGGAAGGTGCTGGGTGACTTTACTGCACCTACTCCCGACTTCTATGGGAGAAGCATCTCTATCCCTGCCATTGGAGCAAACAACTTTGAGCTTAAGCCTCAATTAGTTTCTCTAATGCAACAGAATTGCAAGTTCCATGGACTTCCATTGGAAGATCCTCATCAGTTCTTAGCTGAATTCTTGCAAATCTGTGACACTGTCAAGACTAATGGGGTTGACCCTGAGGTCTATAGACTTATGCTATTCCCTTTTGCTGTAAGAGACAGAGCTAGAACATGGTTGGATTCACAACCTAAAGAGAGCCTGAACTCTTGGGAAAAGCTAGTCAATGCCTTCTTGGCAAAGTTCTTTCCACCTCAAAAATTGAGTAAGCTTAGAGTGGAAGTCCAAACCTTCAGACAGAAGGAAGGAGAATCCCTCTATGAAGCTTGGGAAAGATACAAACAGTTAATCAGAAAGTGTCCCACTGATATGCTTTCTGAATGGAGCATCATAGGTATTTTCTATGATGGTCTCTCTGAACTGTCCAAGATGTCTTTGGATAGCTCTGCTGGAGGATCTCTTCATCTGAAGAAGACGCCTACAGAAGCTCAAGAGCTGATTGAAATGGTTGCAAATAACCAATTCATGTACACTTCTGAAAGGAATCCTGTGAACAATGGGACTAGTCAGAAGAAAGGAGTTCTTGAGATTGACACTCTGAATGCCATATTGGCTCAGAATAAAATATTGACTCAACAAGTCAATATGATTTCTCAAAGTCTATCTGGAATGCAAAATGCACCAAGCAGTACTAAGGAAGCTTCATCTGAGGAAGAAGCTTATGATCCTAAGAACCCTTCAATGGAAGAGGTGAATTACATGGGAGAACCCTATGGAAACACCTATAATCCTTCATGGAAAAATCATCCAAATCTCTCATGGAAGGATCAACAGAGACCTCAACAAGGTTTCAACAACAATAATGGTGGAAGAAACAGGTTTAGCAATAGCAAGCCTTTTCCATCATCTTCTCAGCAATAGACAGAGAGTTCTAAGTAGAATAACTCTGACTTAGCAACCATGGTCTCTGATCTAATCAAAACCACGCAAAGTTTCATGACTGAAACAAGGTCATCCATTAGAAATTTGGAGGCACAAGTGGGTCAGCTGAGCAAAAAAATTACTGAACTCCCTCCTAGTACTCTTCCAAGCAATACAGAAGAAAATCCAAAAGGAGAGTGCAAAGCCATCAACATGGCCGAATTTTGGGAGGAAGGAGAGGCAGTGAACGCCACTGAGGAAGACCTCAATGGACGTCCACTGGCCTCCAATGAGTTCCCCAATGAGGAACCATGGGAATCTAAAGCTCAAAATGAGACCATAGAGATTCCATTGGACTTACTTCTGCCATTCGTGAGCTCTGATGAGTATTCTTCCTTTGAAGAGGATGAGTATGTCACTGAAGAGCAAGTTGCTAAATACCTTGGAGCAATCATGAAGCAGAATGACAAGTTATTTGGAAATGAGACTTGGGAGGATAAACCCCCTTTGCTCACCAAAGAACTGGATGACTTGTCTAGGCAGAAACTGCCTCAAAAGAGACAGGATCCTGGGAAGTTTTCAATACCTTGTACCATAGGCACCATGACCTTCAAGAAGGCCTTGTGTGACTTAGGGTCAAGTGTAAACCTCATGCCTCTCTCTATAATGGAGAAGTTAGGGATCTTTGAGGTGCAAGCTGCAAAAATCTCACTAGAGATGGCAGACAATTCAAGAAAATAAGCCTATGGACTTGTAGAGGATATTCTGGTAAAAGTTGAAGACCATTACATCCCTGCTGATTTCATAGTCCTAGAGACTGGGAAGTGCATGGATGAATCCATCATCCTTGGCAGACCCTTCCTAGCCCACAGCAAAGGCTATGATTGATGTTGATAGAGGAGAATTGATCATTCAAGTGAATGAAGAATCCTTTGTGTTTAAGGCTCAAGGATATCCCTCTGTCACCATGGAGAGGAAGCATGAAGAGCTTCTCTCAAAACAGAGCCACACAGAGCCCCCACAGTCAAACTCTAAGTTTGGTGTTGGGAGGCCACAACCAACTTCTAAGTTTGGTGTTGAACCCCCACATTCAAACTCTAAGTTTGGTGTTGGGAGGTTCCAACATTGCTCTGAGTATCTGTGAGGCTCCATGAGAGTCCTCTGTCAAGCTAATGACATTAAAGAAGCGCTTGTTGGGAGGCAACCCAATGTTATATTTTATCTATTCTCTTTTGTTATTTTATGTTTTTTGTAGGTTGATGATCATGAGAAGTCACAAAATCAATTGAAAAAGCAAAAACAGAAAGAAAAACAGGAAGAAAAACAGCACACCCTGGAGGAGAGCATGCTGGCGTTTAAACGCCAGTAAGGCTAGCTGTTGGGCGTTTAACGCCCAGTCTGGCACCATTCTGGGTGTTTAACGCCAGAATGGGGCACCAGACTGGCGTTAAACGCCAGAAAAGGGCAAGAACTTGGTGTTAAACGCCAGAAATGGGCACCAGCCCGGCGTTTAACGCCAGAATTGGCTCAAAACGCAATTTTGCTTGCCATTTGGTGCAGGGATGACTTTTCTTTGACACCTCAGGATCTGTGGACCCCACAGGATCCCCACCCACCCTACCACTCTCTCTCTTCTTCACCCATTCACCAATCACCTCAACACCTCTTCCCCAAAAACCCTTCACCTATCAAATCCCATCTTTCTCTTCACCACTCACATCCATCCTTCATAAAACCCCACCTACCTCACCCTTCAAATTCAAACCACTTTCCCTCCCAAACCCTCCCATACATGACCGAACCAAGCCCCTCCCCACTCCTATATAAACCCATCTTCACTCCTTCATTTTCACACAACCTAAACACCACTTCTCCCCTTTTTGGCCGAACACAAAGCCATTCCCTTCTTCTTCATTTCTTCTTCTTCTACTCTCTTCTTTCTTCTTTTGCTCGAGGACGAGCAAACCTTTTAAGTTTGGTGTGGTAAAAGCATTGCTTTTTGTTTTTCCATAACCATTTATGGCATCCAAGGCCGGAGAAACCTCTAGAAAGAGGAAAGGGAAGGCAAAAGCTTCCACCTCCGAGTCATGGGAGATGGAGAGATTCATCTCAACGGTGCATCAAGACTACTTCTATGAAGTTGTGGCCTTGAAGAAGGTGATCCCCGAGGTCCCTTTTTCACTCAAAAAGGGTGAATATCCGGAGATCCGACATGAGATCCGAAGAGGAGGTTGGGAAGTTCTTACCAACCCCATTCAACAAGTCGGAATCTTGATGGTTCAAGAGTTCTATGCCAATGCATGGATCACCAAGAACCATGACCAAAGTATGAACCCGGATCCAAAGAATTGGCTTACTATGGTTCGGGGGAAATACTTGGTTTTTAGTCCGGAAAATGTAAGGTTAGCATTCAACTTGCCCATTATGTAAGGAGATGAACATCCTTACACTAGAAGGGTCAACTTTGATCAAAGGTTGGACCAAGTCCTCACAGTCATATGTGAAGAGGGCGCCCAATGGAAGAGAGATTCAAGAGGGAAGCCGGTTCAATTGAGAAGGCATGACCTCAAACCCGTGGCTAGAGGATGGTTAGAGTTCATCCAACGCTTAATCATTCCCACTAGCAACCGGTCCGAAGTTACTATAGACCGGGCTATCATGATCCATAGTATCATGATTGGAGAAGAAATAGACGTTCATGAGGTTATAGCTCAAGAACTTTATAAGGTGGCGGACAAGTCCTCTACCTTGGCAAGGTTAGCCTTTCCTCATCTCATTTGTCACCTCTGTTATTCAGTTGGAGTTGACATAGAGGGAGACATCCCCATTGATGAGGACAAGCCCATCACTAAGAAGAGGATGGAGCACACAAGAGATCCCACTCATCATGAGATCCCTGAGATTCCTCAAGGGATGCACTTTCCTCCAAAAAACTATTGGGAGCAACTAAACACCTCCCTAGGAGAATTGAGTTCCAATATGGGACAACTAAGGGTGGAGCACCAAGAACACTCCATCATCCTCCATGAAATTAGAGAAGATCAAAGAATAATGAGAGAGGAGCAACAAAGACAAGGAAGAGATATTGAGGAGCTCAAGCACTCCATAGGATCTTCAAGAGGAAGAACAAGCCGCCATCACTAAGGTGGACCCGTTCTTTAATTTCCTTGTTCTTTATTTCCTGTTTTTCGAATTTTAATGCTTATGTTTATCTATGTTTGTGTCTTCTGATCATTAGTGTCTTAGTGTCTATGCCTTAAAGTTATGAATGTCCTATGAATCCATCACCTCTCTTAAATAAAAAATGTTCTTAATTGAAAAAGAAAAGAATTGCATGAATTTTGAATTTTATAACAGTTTAATTATTTTGATGTGGTGGCAATATTTTTGTTTTCTGAATGTATGCTTAAACAGTGCATATGTCTTTTGAATTTGTGGTTCATGAATGTTGGCTCTTGAAAGAATGATGAAAAAGGAGACATGTTACTGAGGATCTGAAAAATCATAAAAATGATTCTTGAAGCAAGAAAAAGTAGTGAATACAAAAAAAAATTTTGAAAAAAAAAGAGAGAAAGAGAAAAAGAAAGAAAAAGAAAGAAAAAAGAAGGAAATAAAGTTGTGATCCAAGGCAAAAAGCGTGTGCTTAAGAACCTTGGACACCTCTAATTGGGGACTCTAGCAAAGCTAAGTCACAATCTGAAAAGGTTCACCCAATTATGTGTCTATGGCATGTATGTATCCGGTGGTAATACTGGAAGACAGAGTGCTTTAGGCCACGGCCAAGACTCAATAAATAGCTTTGTTCAAGAATCATCATATTTAACTAGGAGAATCAATGACACTATCTGGACTCTGAGTTCCTAAAGAAGCCAACCATTCTGAATTTCAAAGGATAGAGTGAGATGCCAAAACTATTCAGAAGCAAAAAGCTAAAAGCCCCGCTCATCTAATTGATACTGATCTTCATAGATGTTTTTGGAATTCATTGCATATTCTCTTCTTTTTATCTTATTTGATTTTCAGTTGCTTGAGGACAAGCAACAATTTAAGTTTGGTGTTGTGATGAGCGGATAATTTGTACGCTTTTTGGCATTGTTTTTAGTATGTTTTTAGTATGATCTAGTTAGTTTTTAGTATATTTTTATTAGTTTTTAGTTAAAATTCACTTTTCTGGACTTTACTATGAGTTTGTGTGTTTTTTTGTGATTTCAGGTATTTTCTGGCTGAAATTGAGGGACCTGAGCAAAAATCTGATTCAGAGACTGAAAAGGACTGCAGATGCTGTTGGATTCTGACCTCCCTGCACTCGAAGTGGATTTTCGGGAGCTACAGAAGCCCAATTGGCGCGTTCTCAACGGCGTTGGAAAGTAGACATCCTGGGCTTTCCAGAAATATATGATAGTCCATACTTTGCCCAAGATTTGATGGCCCAAACCGGCGTACAAAGTCACCCTCAAAAATCCCAGCGTTAAACGCCGGAACTGGCACCAAAATGGGAGTTAAACGCCCAAACTGGCACAAAAGCTGGCGTTTAACTCCAAGAAGAGTCTCTACACGAAAATGCTTCAATGCTCAGCCCAAGCACACGCCAAGTGGGCCCAGAAGTTGATTTTTATATCATTTACTCATCTCTGTAAACCTTAGGCTACTAGTTCTCTATAAGTAGGACCTTTTACTATTGTATTTTCATCTTTGGATCTTTGGATCTTTGGAATATTTTAGATCCTTTGATCATCTTTGGACACCTAGTTCTTAGATCATTGGGAGGCTGGCCTCACGGCCATGCCTAGACCTTGTTCTTATGTATTTTCAACGGTGGAGTTTCTACACACCATAGATTAAGGTGTGGAGCTCTGCTGCACCTCGAGTATTAATGCAATTACTATTGTTCTTCTATTCAATTCCGCTTGTTCTTGTTCTAAGATACCACTTGTTCTTCAACTTGATGAATGTGATGATCCGTGACACTCATCATCATTCTCACCTATGAACGTGTGCCTGACAACCACCTCCGTTCTACCTTAGATTGGGTGGATATCTCTTGGATTCCTGATACACGATGCATGGTTGATCGCCTGACAACCGAGTGCTCGCCTGACAAACGAGCCAGCCATTCTGTGAGATCAGAGTCTTCGTGGTATAGGCTAGAACTGATGGCGGCATTCAAGAGAATCCGGAAGGTCTAACCTTGTCTGTGGTATTCTGAGTAGGATTCAATGATTGAATGACTGTGACGTGCTTCAAACTCCTGAAGGGGGGGCGTTAGTGACAGACGCAAAAGAATCACTGGATTCTATTCCGGCCTGATCGAGAACCGACAGATGGATAGCCGTGCCGTGACAGGGTGCGTTGAACATTTCCACTGAGAGGATGGGAGGTAGCCACTGACAACGGTGAAACCCTTGCTTAAGCTTGCCATGGAAAGGAGTAAGAAGGATTGGATGAAGACAGTGGGAAAGCAGAGAGACGGAAGGGACAAGCATCTTCATACGCTTATCTGAAATTCCTGCCAATGAATTACATAAGTATCTCTATCTCTATCTTTATGTTTTATTCGTATATCACCTACATCCATTTGAGTTTGCCTGACTGAGATTTACAAGGTGACCATAGCTTGCTTCATACCAACAATCTCTGTGGGATCGACCCTTACTCACGTAAGGTTTATTACTTGGATGACCCAGCACACTTGCTGGTTAGTTGTGCGAAGTTGTGTTTATGCCATGGTATTGGACACCAAGTTTTTGGATTCATTACCGGGGATGATTTGATTTGTGAAAAGTAGTGATCACAATTTCGTGCACCAGAGCCCAATCCAATTACACTACTACCGAGAAGGAACTCTTGGCTATTGTTTTTGCTTTGGATAAATTTCGAGCCTATCTTCTTGGTTCTAAGGTAGTAGTGTACTCGGATCATGCGGCATTAAAATATTTGTTGACTAAGAAGGAATCCAAACCGAGATTGATTAGATGGGTTCTATTGTTGCAAGAATTTGACTTGGAAATTAAAGATAGGAGTGGTTCGCAAAACTTAGTGGCAGATCACTTAAGTCGCCTTGAACACACCAACGGCGATACCGCTCCTATCAATGATTCTTTCCCCCTTGAGGACTTGTATACAATCTCGGAAGTTATTCCTTGGTATTCTCCAATGGCAAACTACTTGGTTTCACGCACCTTTCCTCCTAACCTCTCCAAACATCAAAAGGATAAGCTAAAAAGCAAATCCAAATATTATGTATGGGATGATCCCTATCTTTGGAGATGTAGAGTGGACCAAGTAGTCCAAAGGTGCATTCCTCAAACCGGATTCCAAGCAATCTTGGAAGCTTGCCATTCCTCCGAGGGAGGTGGACATTATGGACCTCAAAGGACGGCAAGAAAGGTCATTGATTGTAGATTTTGGTGGCCAACTCTTCTTAAAGACTCTTCTCTTTATTGCAAATCTTGTTTTCAATGCCTTAGATTTGGTAATATCTCTAAGAAGGATGAAATCCCCCAATAAAACATACTTTTTTGTGAAATCTTTGATGTATGGGGTATCGACTTCATGGGGTCATTCCCAAATTCTAATGGTTTTCTCTACATTCTACTAGCCGTCGATTATGTGTCCAAATGGGTGAAAGCGATACCCACCCAGACGGATGATGCTAATGTTGTTCTATCTTTTGTGAGGAATAATATAATTTGTCGCTTTGGGTCACCGAGAGCAATAATAAGTGACCAAGGTTCACACTTTTGCAACAAAAGAATGGAAGGAATCATGAGGAAGTACGGCATCATACTTAAAGTTGCCACGGCCTATCACCCCCAAACAAACGGCCAAGCCGAGGTGTCCAATCGGGAAATTAAGCATGTATTGATAAGGATTGTGAAGCCTAGTATAAAAGATTAGAGTGCTAAGCTTACCGACGCACTGTGGGCATACCAAACTGCATACAAAATGCCAATTGGCATGAGCCCCTTCCGGTTGGTGTATGGTAAAGCCTGCCACTTACTGGTGGAAATTGAACACAAAGCATATTGGGCCGTCAAGGAGTGCAATCTAAATTTGGGTGGGGCCAAAATTGAGAGAAAGCTACAATTGGTGGAATTAGAATGTTTGAGATTAGAGGCTTATGATAACTCTAGGCTCTACAAAGAAAAGATGAAAGCCAACCATGATAAGAACATTAGGAGAAGGGAATTTAGACCCGGTGAACTAGTTCTCCTTTACAATTCAAGGTTGAGATTGTTGCCCGGAAAGCTATGATCAAGATGGGAAGGACCCTATCAAGTAGAGAAAGTGGAACCTTATGGAGTCTACCATTTGCGTCATCCCTCAAGTCCGGACATTTTCAAGGTAAATGGGCACCGTCTCAAATTATATCATGGTGAGCAAAGGAAGAGCACCAAAGAGATTGAGGTATTCCTTTTGGAAGATGTACCTCTTGACAAAGAGCATTGATCTAGTGGAGGTCAAACTTAATGACATTAAACAAAAGTGCTAGGTGGGAGACACCCCACCATGGTGAGATCTATCTTATTTTTGCCCTCTTTGTATATAGCCATTGAACTCTTCTTTGATTGATGATTGCTTAGTCACTGCCTTGTTTAGCTAGACTTGGGTTTATTGTTTATAGAGGTTTGCACTATGAATCACTTTAATGGTAGAAAACACCCCATTTCTAGGTCTTGCATGAAGTTTTAGGTGTCCTTGTGGGCATTGGCCAGCTACCCATGGAATTTATGATAAGATGTGCATTTTTCATTTAAAAAAAAAGGGTGTAGAGACGCGAGCGCACGCTGTGCGTGCACGCGTCCATAGCGCAGATGCAGGCCCATACACTTTCCAGAGAGTTGGGCCACCCTCGCGCCAACATTAAGCCCCCAGCACAACCTCGTTCGCGCTCACGCGCACCGTGCACCAGCGCGTCCATAAGCTCAAAATGAAAGGCGTGCGACCGCGCACATGGCGCGTCCACGCTGATTTACTGCCACAAGTCCCAGGCTGAGGACTAGAGAGTTGTGCCACCTTTGAGCCTGCATTAAGCCCCGTGCTCAAGCTTCTTTGTGCGTGCGCGCACGCGCTCATTTGCCACCTAGTGAATCAATGTGCGAGCGTCCATGCCGCGCCCGCGTCGATGACCCTGCTACACCTCTGGTATATTTACCAGAGAGTTATGCCAATTCTAGGCCCGCTTTGTGCCAGAGGCATAACACCACTGTCGCGCCCGCGCCCCTGCCGCCCGCGCACCAATCTGATCAGCACAGCTTCCGCACGTCCGCACTCCGTGCGCGTGCGCGCCATCACCCCTGCAGCCAACCTTTGGTACAAAGTCCAGAGAGTTGTGCAACTTCTGGGCGAGCATTGTGCTACTGGCACAACCACACGCACACGTGCGTGCACCTAGCGCGCGCACGTCGTTGCTGCTCCTTTCCCCCCTGCGCGAGCGCGCATAGTGCGCGCACGCGTCGATCTTGCGACGTGAAATATAAGCCAACGCATCCACATTTCACTTCTTCCACGATTTCTACCATTCTCCACCCCTTTCTTCCACTCTCCCCCTCTACACCACTCCACCCACTTCTCAGCACCACCTCCAGCGACCATCTACCTCCGGCGGCCCCCATATCTTTTCCCTCCTCTATTTCTCTTCTACTCCTCTCTCTCACTTACACCTCCATTACCTTTCTTTCTCTCCCAAGGTACTCTTACCTACTTCCCTATCTTGTTCTACTTCTCTCTTTTCCCTTCCTTAGTTTGTTGATTTTGTCTTCTTTTAGGTAGCTTCTTTTACTTTTAGTTCTTCATTACTTGGTTGTCCTTGCTTTTACCTTTCTACTTCTTTATGGGTGTTGTGGTCATGACCTCTTTTGCATTGGTGGATTAAAATGTTTTGCATGATTTCATTACTATCTTGGTGCACTATGATGACTATTGTTGCTTTGTGGGATGCTACATTGCCCCATTCCTTTTACTTGCTCATTACAAAAAGGATGCACGCCAAGTGCTTGATAAAAAGCACACATGACATTTTAGGCTCATTTTGACTCATGACCTTCTAACTAAGTGCTTTTTCTCAAATAACTTGAATATTCTTAGGTGCATCGGGCATACCACTTTTTACATCCCATATTTTACTTACTCACCTCACTATGCCTTGCTTTCCATTATTGATATTTGGGTGTACACCTCTCATGCCCCCTAATTGAATGCTTATACCTCCCTTATATCACATGCTAGTGACTTGCCTTGTTTACAAATATTATCTTGATTACATGTTGCAGCTGTCATGTAGTGAAGACGCTTACTCCCCTATGGCATAATTTCTCACTTGCATGCTTCCCATTTATTTGTGTTTCTTTGGGTTTGATGTTTCTCTCCTTTTCACTTTCACAGGATGGTCATCAAGAAGGACAAGGGGAAGGCCTCGAAGAAACCAACCGCCAATAGAGCACGCCAAGAGCCTACGGCCAAGCCCCTCCGGAAGAAGGCAAGGGGCACCGCCAACATTGATGCTTTAGAGAAGGACAACCCTCCAAAGGACTCAAGCAAATTCCCTAACCGCTATTGCGAACTTGATGCCAGGGCATCTTGGCCAGTTTCACTGACCTTTTCTTTACTGATTTTAGGGTAGTTTCATGCATTTCCTTAGGAAATAAGCTAGTTTTGGATATATATTCACTTACACCTTGATTCAAGCATACATTGTGCATTTTACATGATTTCATGAGGATTTTGCATGAGTTTAGTGACAAATTATATGTTGCATTACCCATGACTTGGATTAGAACTTTGATGCACTTTATTGCTTGATTTCAGGACCAAAGGAAGCAAGGAAGAACCACTTAGCAGTCACGTTAGTCTAATTAACGTGGCCACTAACGTGGAATGGGTGGTGACTTGCAAGTTAATGAGAAAAGTGATTGCCAATAACGCTCTCGAAGCCATCATTGCCCACGTTAAGAGTCACGTTAACTAGGTTAACGTGAACTCTAACATGAAGAAGGGACTTTGAGCCAACGTTAGTGACACTTAACATTATCACTAACGTTGGCCAATGATCATAAGTGGCCATAAGTGGCCACGTTAGAGTCCACATTAACTTAGTTAACATGGCCTCTAACGTTAAAAGGGGGAAAGAAGCCAATGTTAGTGACACTCAACATTGTCACTAACGTTGGCCTAAGGTGAAATGTACCACGTTAACTCCCACGTTAACTTGGTTAACGTGGGAGCTAACGCGAGAGGCAAAGGAGGTCGACAACGTGACTGACACCCTAAACCCACAAAACCCCCAAGGAGCCACGTTAACTTCCATGTTAACTTAGTTAACGTGGAAGCTAACGTTGATGAGTGAAAGATGAGCCAACGTTAGTGACACTCAACATTGTCACTAACGTTAGGGATGACTAAGAATGGCCACGTTAGAAGCCACGTTAACCTTGTTAACATGGACTCTAACGTGAGACATAGGGGCACATTAGAATGTTAGTGACAATGTTGAGTGTCACTAATGTTCTTAAAGGTTGGCAAGGCCACGTTAGAAGCCACGTTAACCTAGTTAACGTGGGACTCTAACGTGAGACATAGGGGCATACTGGAACGTTAGTGACAATGTTAAGTGTCACTAACGTTCTCGAAGGTTAGCAAGGCCACGTTAGAAGCCATGTTAACCTAGTTAACGTGGGCTCTAACGTGAGGCATGATGACAAGTCATCATATACCCATTTTTCAAGCTAACTTCACTTGTTTTGTTAGCATTTATGCACTTTCTTGCATCCTAAGTAAGTGATTTGGAGTGAAAATGCATAACTTCTCTAAATCAAGCAACCACCATGAAATTAATGATAATCCATGAGGTTTAAGCTAATTTTAATTGAATTTTAATTGATTTATAAGCCTCTTGAATTTAGTGATACTTGGAGTGGTTGTTTTGGTTTATTATAGGTGAAGAAAAGAAAAGAAAAGGAAAAGCGTGGCCTAAGAAGTATAGCCTAAGGAAAGGAAAGTGTGGTCAAAGTAAGAGGAAGTGTGCCGCATGCAAAGGGGGAGGCAAACATTGCCCTCCACAAGGGCACATTTCCCTCTAGGAGGGCAACATAAGGGAACCAAACAAGGAAGGCAACTCTGCCCTGCCCACTACAAGGGCAGAGCACAAAAGTGTGCCTT
Source organism: Arachis hypogaea (assembly GCF_003086295.3). Lineage (NCBI taxonomy): Eukaryota > Viridiplantae > Streptophyta > Magnoliopsida > Fabales > Fabaceae > Arachis > Arachis hypogaea. Next base: position 62,677,861 of record NC_092040.1, read on the forward strand.
GGAACCAAGAAGAAGAGAACCTTGCCCTGCCCTCCACAAGGGCAGTATCGGGCTCACCAAGGAAGAAAATCAAAGGAAAAATGTCACCCATGCATGCCACAAGAATCGAACACGGACCAAGGAAGAAGCAAGGAACTAAGGTTGAGTGTCGTGCCAAGAAACCAAGGAAATTAATTGAGCGTGTGTTCCAACCGTGTTTCAAACACGGGACATCATTTTGGAAACACTGCCCTGCCCTCCGCGAGGGCAGGGCAGCATTTTGATGGTGCACGGATCTGGCGCACCAAGGCTCAAAATCTGGCGCACCAAGCTCATTCCTGGCAGCACCAGCACGCACCAAAACCGCACCAGGCCGCACCAAAGCTGCACCAACATGCACCAAATCCTGCCCTGCCCTCCACAAGGGCAGGGCAGCCTCCTGGGAGCAACTTCTCATGGGCCAAAAATTCAAATTAAAACCCCATTTTAATTCATTTCTTCACCAAATCAAAAGCCCATCCAAATCCCAAAATCCAAGAATAGAACGTGTATAAATAGGAGCTAGTTTGATGTAATTAGGACCTTTTGACTTGCCTTTGGCTTAGCTTTTGAATTTTGCACTTTCTTTGAGCTTTGAATTTTTGTGACTTTCCTTGAGAGACTGAACCAAGATTTCAGAGAATTGGGGAGGAGAATTGATCTCTCTTCTTCCTTGTTCTTGCTTGGGTCTTTTTAATTTCTTTGTTTTAATTCTTGGGTGTTTGGAATTGAGGAAATTCTGTCTCAATCCTCACTCAAGAACTCTTTATTTTCTTTTCTGCAAAATTGAATCAATTTACATTCTCTTTACTGTTTCTTCTTCAATTTCTTGCCAATTGCTTTGTGAACTTGGATCTGGGAAGGCAAATAGAGATCTAGGCTCTGCTACCTAATCTCTTGAGACCTGAGACCACGATTTACTTTTGGTTCTTCTGTGAACCTCTGCTGCACTTTATTTCCTTTCTGTTTGAATGCTTATTGCTTCTGATTCAATTTCTGCTCTCTTAATTGTTGCAATTTACTTTCTCTCTGTTTAGATTCTGCAATCCCAGTCCTCAAATCCCTTTTACATTCAAGCAATTTACATTTCTTGTCATTTAAGTTACTGCAATTTACATTTCTTGCACTTTAAGGTTCAATCATTTAATTTCTTGTTCTTTAAGATTCAGTCTATTTTACTTTCCTGTTCTTTAATTTCCTGCAATTTCCCCTCTCCCTTTACATTTCAAGCAATTTATCTTCTGTTAAATTCAACCCACTCAACCAAAACTTGATTCGCTTGACTAAATCAACCACTAAACTAAAATTGCTCAATCCTTCAATCCCTGTGGGATCGACCTCACTCATGTGAGTTATTATTACTTGATGCGACCCGGTACACTTGTCGGTGAGTTTTGTGTTGGATCGTTTTCCACACATCAAGTTTTTGGCGCCGTTGCCGGGGATTGAAATAGATTGACAATGATTAAGTGAAGTGGAGGTTTAGATCAAGCACTTTTTCTTTAACTTTTTACTAACATACTAATTGTTTGAGAAATTGCCTCTATCAATTCGCTAACAGTTTATGTTAACTAACTTCATTTTAATCCTCAAGTGTGCTGCCGTTTACTCCTCCTATTTGATCGTATGCCACAGGAAATCAAGTTTCTACAAGCGAGGAGTATCATGACATGAAACCACCACTCATTACACTCATCAAGAACAATTGTTCTTATGATGGAAATCCATCGGAGGATCCTCAACAGCACATATCTACTTTCCTGAGAACTTGTAATGCGGTCAAAACCGATGGTTCAGATCATGACACTTACAAGATCCTGTTATTCCCTTTCTCATTAAAGGGTGAAGCTGCACAATGGTTTGAAACCTTTCCCCAAGGAAGTATCACTAGTTGGGATGATTTGGTCACCAAATTGCTGGCCAAATTCACCTCATCCAAACAGATCATCCAGCTGAAAGAGGAGGAACATCTATTCACACAAGGAGACGAAGAACCACTCTTTAAGGCCTGGGAAAGATACAAGAAAGCAACTGATAAAGTGGGCTTCCGAGCTTTCTATGAAGGATTGACCCCAGAAACAAGAAAAGCAGTGGACTACTTCTCAGATGGTCTACTCAAAGCAACAACAACTGCCCAAGGAATTGCAGACCTCAATGACAAAGGAGTCAACAACCAACATTCATTTGAGAAACCACAGAATGCAATCTCAGAAAAAGAAGTGACGAATGGTGAAGGGGTGAATGCGTTCAAGGACTTAAACAGACAAATGCACCATCAACCACAGCAAAACATGGAGCTGTCTGCTGCAGTGAATGCCAAATTTCCACCATGGAGACCCCATTCTTATCTGAGAATGAGGGAGTCTCAACATCAAGAACAAGGAAGTTTCCACCAGGGCAACTCCATGACCACAACCAATCAACATCACCCACCCACTAATACCACCCAAGGCCAATACTCACAACACAGACACTCCCAGACTCATCTCAACTGGAGAAGGAACAAGTACCAAAATCACAAACCAAGGGACTTCAATTATAACAACCCCAACTTCACAAACCAACAAAAACACCATTACATCAATAACAATCATCACATGCCACCATTACACCCACCCTTCCAACCTTTAACATCTCATAACCAACCAATTTCACAAGACTCTCGAAGAATCACAAACTTGGAGATCCTAATAGAGAGAATGATGAAACACCAAGAAGAAACAACAAGGAACCAAGAGATGTTAATCAAAGGAATTGAAGAGCAGATAGCTCAACTGGCGAAGTATTTTGCAGAAATGGGTGAGAAGAAGGCAAATACTTTCACCAGAACCATTGAAGACAAACTGGCTAACAACGAAGATGCTATAAAGAAGGCAGGATGGAAAAGGATCATGGAGGACAATGAGAAAATACTGGATAAAGGATGTACCAGCCAAGAAGAAGACAACAAGGAATTTTTTCAAGGAGAAACAGAGGATAGAACTAAAGAAAAACAGAAAGCCCCCACTGGAAAATTTTCACCAGGGGATCGAGTGATGATCAATATTCAAACCATGAAGGTGTCCCCACAGTTGTCTGAGCACTACATTGTGACTAAGATCCTTCCACAAGAATTTATAGAGGTTATCAAAGAGGAAACCGGAAGGAAGTTCACAGTAAAGAAAGACAAGTTAAGGCACTGTAATTTTCAACCTCCATGATCAGCAGAACAGAAGATGTCAAGCTTGTGACAATAAAAGAGCGCTTGTTGGGAGGCAACCCAACCTGAGGTAGTTTTCTTTTTCATAGCTTTTCCAATAAAAATGTTAAATAATTGGTATGCATTGCAAGGAGCTAAGTTTGGTGTTGCACACCAAAACAATTTGAGGGAGAACGAAAACTTCTAAGTTTGGTGTTCCACCAAAAATATCATTTAAAAAACACACTCTCACCTCTTGCATTATTCTAGCTCTAAGCAATCAAACACATTATTCAACTGTTGAATTGTTTTCTAGCTTTAATTTCATTAACCTTTAGCAAGGATACATGGTTTCAAATATGGTTGACTTGTTGCATCTGAGGCAGTGGCAAACAATTAAGTTTGGTGTCCCTACACCAAAATCAATCCAAGAACCACACTCAGCTTATGCATACTAGCCATACAGTTAAGGGCTTGAGAAGCAAGCAACTTTGAGAATTATGCAGGACATTATGTTAATAATTGAAGATATTATGCATCTTAACTCAAAGAGAACACAACAGAAGGAAGAATCAAAGGGCTGCAACTTCAAAGGTTGTATCTAAACTTAATCCTTGCTGCTGTGAAATGTTTTGAATCTGGAAACCATTGTATGTCTTGCTAAAGTGTTTATCTAGTTGCAAGTGAAATTGTTTGCTAAAAATGCTAAATTTGCACAATGCTTGTTATCCATCACTTAGCTTAAAAATTGTTTTGTTTCCCATATGCTTAAATAAAAGAGTTTGGTTTGAATTGAAAAGTAAAATATCCAATGTTGCATAAGTATGAATGGAAGTTGGTGGTGGTATATGTGTTTGATTAAATGCATAACTCATGAAATAATTGTTGCATAATATCATTATCATTTAATTGTGAGTTAGCTTGCTGTTACAAAGACTCCTCTCAATGATGAAAAAGCCCTTGGTAACAAAAACAGAAAGAAAAGGGAAAGAAAAAGCCAAAATGGCAAGAAAAACAAAGAATAAAGGTTGGACACCAATAGCTTGAACCTTAGGACATATGCCTGTGGTGTTCTTGTACTAAGATCTGCTTGGATGAGTAAATTCTAAGGGGTATTTTAAAACCCGGTCACTTAGATCAACTGATTTGGGATGGCCAATTGAAAATCCACAATAAAGAGCAACTTAGATACAGAACATTTAGTTATCCAAAGAGATGCTGGGCATCAATGATCCTAGGAAGAATTAGTGAGCCAAGTGTCTGTGGTGGAGAGATGTTGAGTAAAAGAAAGAAACAAATAAAGCCAAAGGCTATTACTGCAACATTTGACACCAAACCTCCAAAAGAATAATAAGCTTATTAAGCATTGTAAGCCAAGAAAAGTTAGCAAGGGAGGAATCACAAAGTGAGTCTTATAACAGCAAGTTTAGCAAACCTTTGATGCAAAATGTATATCATGTAACAGCAACAATAATTGAGTTATCATTGTTTGCATAATGACCCCATAGATTAAGTTCTGCTATCTGCATAATAAGGATATGTATTCTTTTCTTATTCATTTCAATTTCTCTTAGTTTTGATGCTTGCTTGGGGACAAGCAAGACTTACGTTTGGTGTTGTGATGACAAGTCATCATATACCCATTTTTCAAGCTAATTTCACTTATTTTGTTAGCATTTATGCACTTTCTTGCATCCTAAGTAAGTGATTTGGAGTGAAAATGCATAACTTCTCTAAATCAAGCAACCACCATGAAATTAATGATAATCCATGAGGTTTAAGCTAATTTTAACTGAATTTTAATTGATTTATAAGCCTCTTGAATTTAGTGATACTTGGAGTGGTTGTTTTGGTTTATTATAGGTGAAGAAAAGAAAAGAAAAGGAAAAGCGTGGCCTAAGAAGTATAGCCTAAGGAAAGGAAAGTGTGGTCAAAGCAAGAGGAAATGTGCCGCATGCAAAGGGGGAGGCAAACATTGCCCTCCACAAGGGCACACTGCCCTCTAGGAGGGCAACATAAGGGAACCAAACAAGGAAGGCAACTCTGCCCTGCCCACTACAAGGGCAGAGCACAAAAGTGTGCCTTGGAACCAAGAAGAAGAGAACCTTGCCCTGCCCTCCACAAGGGCAGTATCGGGCTCACCAAGGAAGAAAATCAAAGGAAAAATGTCACCCATGCATGCCACAAGAATCGAACACGGACCAAGGAAGAAGCAAGGAACTAAGGTTGAGTGCTGATGAGCGGATAATTTGTATGCTTTTTGGCATTGTTTTTAGTATGTTTTTAGTATAATCTAGTTAGTTTTTAGTATATTTTTATTAGTTTTTAGCTAAAATTCACTTTTCTGGACTTTACTATGAGTTTGTGTGCTTTTCTGTGATTTCAGGTATTTTCTGGCTGAAATTGAGGGTCCTGAGCAAAAATCTGATTCCGAGACCAAAAAGGACTGCAGATGCTGTTGGATTCTGACCTCCCTGCACTCGAAGTGGATTTTCTGGAGCTACAGAAGCCCAATTGGCGCGCTCTCAATGGCATTGGAAAGTAGACATCCTGGGCTTTCCAGCAATAATTGATAGTCTATACTTTGCCCAAGATTTGATGGCCCAAACCGGCGTGGCAAAACAGCCTCAGAAATTCCAGCGTTAAACGCCGGAACTGGCATAAAATTTGGAGTTAAACGCCCAAACTGGCATGAGAACTGGCGTTTAACTCCAGAAAACGTCTCTACACATAAAAGCTTCATTGCTCAGCCCAAGAACACACCAAGTGGACCCAGAAGTGGATTTTTACGTCATTTACTCATTTCTGTACACCCTAGGCTACTAGTTTACTATTAATAGGATCTTTTGACATTGTATCAGTACCTTTGGATGACCTCATGACATTTTTACACGTTTTCTTCCATGGCATGAGTCTCTAAACCCCATGGTTGGGGGTGAGGAGCTCTGCTGTGTCTTGATGGATTAATGCAATTACTACTGTTTCTCATTCAATCATGCTTGCTTCCATTCTAAGATAATACTTGTTCTTAATCCGGATGAATGTGATGATCTGTGACAATCATCATCATTCTCAACTATGAACGTGTGCTTGACAACCACCTCCGTTCTACCTTAGATTAAGTAGTTATCTCTTGGGTTCTTTAATCGGAATCTTCGTGGTATAAGCTAGACTGATGGCGGCATTCAAGAGAATCCGGAAGGTCTAAACCTTGTCTGTGGTATTCTGAGTAGGATTCAATGACTGAATGACTGTGACGTGCTTCAAAATCCTGAAGGCGGGGCGTTAGTGACAGACGCAAAAGAATCACTTGATTCTATTCCGGCCTGATTGAGAACCGACAGATGAATTCCGCTATGCTGTGACAGAGCATATGCAATCGCTTTCACTGAGAGGATGGGAGGTAGCCATTGACAACGGTGAAACCCTGCATACAGCTTGCCATGGAAGGAGACTTGCGTGCTTGAAGAAGAAGACAGTAGTAAAGCAGAGATTGAGAAGATGGAGCATCTCCAAACCTCAACCTATTCTCCATTACTGCAAAACAAGTAATCATTTCATGTTCTTTTGCTTTTCACAATCAATCCTGATAATTTCTGATATCCTGACTAAGATTTACAAGATAACCATAGCTTGCTTCAAGCCGACAATCTCTGTGGGATCGACCCTTGCTCACGCAAGGTATTACTTGGACGACCCAGTACACTTGCTGGTTAGTTGTGCGGAGTTGCAAAAGTGTGATTGCAATTTCGTGCACCAAGTTTTTGGCGCCGTTGCCGGGGATTGTTGAGTTTGGACAACTGACAGCTTATCTTGTTGCTTAGATTAGGACTGTTTTATTTTTGTTGGTTTAGGGTCTTTTAGTTGAGTCTAGTTTCATATTCTAAGTTTGGTGTCCTCTTTGTGTTTTTCCCTTAAAAATTTTCGAAAATTTTGTGTTTGATTTTCTAAAATTTTAAGTTTGGTGTCTTTTTGTTGTTTTTCTCTTTCCTCTTTTTAAAAATCAAATCTTTTTCATAAAAATTTTTCAGTCATATCTTTTTAATTGCTGTTTTCAAAATCTTTTTAATTAACTAATTGATTCAGTTCTCAATTTGCTTTGATCTTATTTTCTTTTTGATTTTCGAATTTTTATTTTAATTTTATTTTATTTTATTCTTGTTTTCGTAAATTCAAAAAAAAAAAAAAACAAACAAACAAAATTTATCTCTTTGCAATCATTATCATTTCCCTTTTGTCCATTATGGACTTAAGTGGGATCAATCAGTCCAAGAGGACTCTGGGGTCATATGCTAACCCCATTACAGCTGCATATGGGAGTAGCATCTGTACACCTCCCATCAAAGCAAGCAGCTTTGAACTAAATCCTCAACTCATTATCATAGTGCAGCAAAATTGCCAGTATTCCGGTCTTCCACAGGAAGAACCTACTGAGTTTCTGGCACAGTTTTTACAAATTGCTGACACAGTACATGATAAAGAGGTAGATCAGGATGTCTACAGACTATTACTGTTTCCATTTGCTGTAAAAGATCAGGCAAAAAGGTGGTTGAATAACCAACCTACAGCAAGCATAAAGACATGGAAACAGTTGTCAGACAAACCTGAATCATTTTTACCCTCCTAAAAGGATGACACAGTTAAGGCTGGACATCCAAGGCTTTAAACAAGAGGATGATGAATCCCTTTATAATGCCTGGGAGAGGTATAGAGGTATGCTCAGAAAATGTCCCTCTGAAATGTTTTCAGAGTGGGTACAGTTAGACATTTTCTACTATGGGCTTACAGAAAAAGCTCAGATGTCTTTAGACCACTCAGCTGGTGGATCTATACACATGAGGAAGACAATTGAAGAAGCTCAAGAGCTTATAGACACTGTTGCTAGAAACCAATATTTGTATTCTAGCAATGAGTTCTCTCCAAAAGAGGAAGTCATGACAGTAGTCACTGACCCTAGTCCTCAAGAACAGATAATTGAGCTTAATCAACAATTGCTCCTGATGACAGAACAGTTAGCAGACTTTAAAGAGATGCTCTATGAAACTAAAGTTGCTAACAAGAGCATAGAACTGCAGTTGAATCAAGCAAAACAGCAATTATCTAAACAGATAACAGAGGAATGTCAAGCAGTTCAATTGAGGAGTGGGAAGACCCTGAATAACACTGCTCAAAAGAGTAAAAAGCCAAACAAGGAACAATTGACAGAGGACATCCAAACCACTGTGCAAAATCCCTCTGAGGACAGTAAGAGCCCAGAGAGGAATGTTATTGGCATTCAAACGCCAGAAAGGGAAGGAAAGTTGGCATTAAACGCCCATTCCTTGCCCAGTTCTGGCGTTCAAACGCCAGAAAAGGGGGAAAAGTTGGCGTTTAACGCCCAAGCTTCACCCATTCCTGGCGTTCAAACGCCAAGGGAAGATCAGACACCTGAGAGTGCTGACAGTAATCCCTCTAACAAGGCTTCTTCAACCACTTCTGTAAGGAATAAACCTGCAGCATCTAAGGTTGAAGAATATAAAGCCAAGATGCCTTATCCTCAAAAACTCCGCCAAGCAGAACAGGATAAGCAATTTGCCCGCTTTGCAGACTATCTAAGGACTCTTGAAATAAAGATTCCGTTTGCAGAGGCACTTGAGCAAATACCTTCTTATGCTAAGTTCATGAAAGAAATCTTAAGTCATAAGAAGGATTGGAGAGAAACTGAAAAAGTGTTTCTCACTGAGGAATGCAGTGCAGTCATATTAAAAAGCTTACCAGAAAAGCTTCAAGATCCAGGAAGCTTTATGATACCATGCACATTAGAAGGTGCTTGCACTAAGACAGCTCTATGTGATCTTGGAGCAAGCATCAATCTAATACCTGCATCCACTATCAGAAAGCTTGGGTTGACTGGAGAAGTCAAACCAACCCGAATATGCCTCCAACTTGCTGATGGCTCCATTAAATACCCATCAGGCATAATTGAGGACATGATTGTCAAGGTTGGGCCATTTGCCTTTCCAACTGACTTTGTGGTGCTGGAAATGGAGGAGCACAAGAGTGCAACTCTCATTCTAGGAAGACCCTTCCTAGCAACTGGACGAACTCTCATTGATGTACAAAAAGGGGAAGTAACCTTGAGGGTCAATGAGGATGAGTTCAAGTTGAATGCTGTAAAAGCCATGCAGCATCCAGACACACCAAATGACTGCATGGGCGCTGACATTATTGACTCTCTGGTAGAAGGGATCAATATGGCTGAGAGCCTAGAATCAGAGCTTGAGGACATCTTCAAAGATGCTCAGCCTGATCAAGAAGAACTAGAGGAGGCAAAGGAATTTTCGAAAATTCCTCAGGAGGAGGATAAGCCTCCCAAGCCTGAACTCAAACCACTACCACCATCCCTGAAATATGCATTTCTGGGAGAGGGTGACACTTTTCCAGTGATTATAAGCTCTGCTTTAAATTCGCAGGAAGAGGAAGCACTGATTCAAGTGCTAAGGACACACAAGACAGCTCTTGGGTGGTCCATAAGTGATCTTAAGGGTATTAGCCCAGCTAGATGCATGCACAAGATCCTGTTGGAGGATAATGCCAAACCAGTGGTCCAACCACAGAGGAGGCTAAATCCTGCCATGAAGGAGGTGGTGCAGAAAGAGGTCACTAAATTACTAGAGGCTGGGATTATTTATCCTATTTCTGATAGCCCCTGGGTGAGCCCTGTCCAAGTTGTTCCCAAAAAGGGAGGCATGACAGTGGTTCATAATGAAAAAAATGAACTGGTTCCTACAAGGACAGTCACAGGGTGGCGCATGTGTATTGACTACAGAAGGCTCAATACAGCCACCAGAAAGGATCATTTTCCTTTACCATTCATAAACCAAATGCTAGAAAGACTAGCTGGCCATGATTATTACTGCTTTTTGGATGGCTATTCAGGCTACAACCAAATTGCAGTAGATCCTCAGGACCAAGAGAAAACAGCATTCACTTGCCCTTCTGACGTGTTTGCCTACAGGAGGATGCCTTTTGGTCTGTGCGATGCACCTGCAACCTTTCAGAGGTGCATGCTCTCTATCTTCTCAGATATGGTAGAGAAATTTCTGGAAGTCTTCATGGATGACTTTTCAGTATATGGAGACTCATTTAACTCCTGTCTTAATCACCTAGCACTTGTCTTGAAAAGATGCCAAGAGACTAACCTGGTTTTAAACTGGGAGAAATGTCACTTTATGGTGACTGAAGGAATTGTCCTTGGGCACAAAATTTCAAACAAGGGAATAGAGGTGGATAAGGCAAAGGTAGAGGTAATTGAAAAATTACCACCACCTGCCAATGTTAAGGCAATCAGAAGCTTTCTGGGGCATGCAGGGTTCTACAGAAGGTTTATAAAGGATTTTTCAAAAATTGCAAAACCTCTGAGTAACCTGTTAGCTGCTGACACACCATTTGTGTTTGACACACAGTGTCTGCAGGCATTTGAGACCCTGAAAGCTAAGCTGGTCACAGCACCAGTCATCTCTGCACCAGATTGGACATTGCCATTTGAACTAATGTGTGATGCCAGTGATCATGCCATTGGTGCAGTGTTGGGACAGAGGCATAACAAGCTTCTACACGTCATTTACTATGCCAGCCGTGTTCTAAATGACGCACAGAAGAACTACACAACCACAGAAAAAGAGTTGCTTACAGTGGTCTATGCCATTGACAAGTTTAGATCCTATCTAGTGGGATCCAAAGTGGTTGTGTACACTGACCATGCTGCTCTTAAATATCTACTCACAAAGCAGGATTCAAAACCCAGGCTCATAAGATGGGTGTTGCTTCTGCAAGAGTTTGATATAGAAATAAGAGACAGAAAAGGGACAGAGAACCAAGTAGCTGATCATCTGTCCCGAATAGAACCAGTAGCAGGGGCGTCCCTCCCTTCTACTGAGATCTCTGAGACTTTCCCAGATGAGCAACTATTTGCCATTCAGGAAGCTCCATGGTTTGCAGATATTGCAAATTTTAAAGCTGTGAGGTTCATACCCAAAGAGTACAGTTACATGCAGAGAAAGAAATTAATTTCAGATGCCAAGTACTACCTCTGGGATGAACCATATCTCTTCAAGAGATGTGCTGACGGAGTGATCCGCAGGTGTGTACCCAGAGAAGAAGCACAAAGGATCCTATGGCACTGCCATGGATCACAGTATGGAGGACATTTCGGAAGTGAGCGAACAGCCACTAAAGTCCTCCAATGTGGCTTCTACTGGCCTACTCTCTATAAAGATTCCCGAGAGTTTGTGCGTAACTGTGACAGTTGCCAAAGAGCTGGTAACCTGCCTCATGGATATGCCATGCCTCAACAAGGGATATTAGAGATAGAACTGTTTGATGTATGGGGAATTGACTTCATGGGGCCATTCCCACCATCATACTCAAACACTTACATTCTGGTGGCAGTGGACTATGTGTCTAAGTGGGTAGAAGCAATTGCTACACCCACTAATGATACAAAGACCGTACTGAAATTCCTCCAGAAAAACATTTTCAGCAGGTTTGGAGTGCCCAGAATGCTAATCAGTGACGGGGGCACTCATTTCTGCAATAAATAGCTACACCTTGCTATGGTTAGGTATGGAATTAGCCACAAAGTGGCAACTCCGTATCATCCACAGACAAATGGGCAAGCTGAGGTCTCTAACAGAGAGCTAAAAAGAATCCTAGAACGGACTGTGATAGCCCGAAGAAAGGATTGGGCAAAGAGCTTGGATGATGCTCTGTGGGCATACAGAACAGCATTCAAGACTCCTATAGGAACCTCCCCATACCAACTGGTATATGGGAAGGCCTGTCATTTGCCTGTGGAACTGGAACATAAAGCCTACTGGGCAACCAGATTCCTAAACATGGATGCACAGTTAGCTGGTGAAAAAAGATTACTCCAGTTAAATGAGCTAGAGGAGTTCAGACTCAATGCCTTTGAAAATGCAAAAATTTATAAGGAAAAGGCAAAGAAATGGCATGACAAGAAGTTGTCAACCAGAGTCTTTGAGCCAGGACAAAAAGTTCTGCTCTTCAACTCTAGGCTCAGACTGTTTCCAGGAAACCTCAAATCCCGCTGGAGGGGTCCGTATGTGATTACAGGAGTGTCACCATATGGATATGTTGAGCTTCAGGATATTGATTCTGACAAGAAGTTCATTGTTAATGGACAGAGAATCAAGCATTATCTTGAAGGAAACTTTGAGCAGGAATGCTCAAAACTGAGGCTTGAGTGATTCTCAGTGAAAGTCCAGCTAAAGACAGTAAAGAAGCGCTTGCTGGGAGGCAACCCAGTCATTAGGAGGTTATATGATTAGTTCTTACAGAGGCAAATATCAAAAATGAAGGAATTCACAGAGTTACAGAAGGATTCAGCTCAAAAAGCAGAGAAAATGAGCTTACTGGCGAAAAAACGCCAGTAAGGGACATTTTGGGCGTTAAACGCCAGAATGGGTATCATTCTGGGCGTTTAACGCCAGGAATGGTGCCATTTTGGGCGTTAAACGCCAGAATGGGCACCATTCTGGGCGTTTAACGCCAGGTGTGCAGCATCCTGGGCGTTTTGAAAAACGCCCAGTGATAAAGACTTTCTGGCGTTTAATGCCAGCCAGGGTACCTGGCTGGGCGTTAAACGCCCAAAAGGGGTACCATATGGGCGTTAAACGCCAGAATGAGTGCCATTCTGGGCGTTTAACGCCAGAAAGGTGGGGGGGACCACATTTTTGTTTTCAACTCAAATTTTTTCAAATTTTCCTCTTTTCACCCATATTCTTCTACATAAATGCACTTCAAATTTTTTCAAATTTTCCTCTTTTCACCCATATTCTTCTACATAAATGCACTTCAACCTTTCATCATTCACTTTCAAATCTTCACAAATCAAAACCATTCTTCAAATCTATTTCAAATTAATCCCAAATCTTCTTCAAAAACTCACCCTTTTCTCAATTTTTTTCATATCTTCTCAAATCTCCTTTCAAATCTCTCTTTTTTTTCGAAAATACTCTCCCCCTCACCTTATAAATTCGTGTTTGGCTTCCTCTTTCCACCACACCATTCGAATTTCCTCTTCCTCTCTCTCTCTTCTCTCCTTTCTTCTCTTTTTGCTTGAGGACAAGCAAAACCTCTAAGTTTGGTGTGCTTTTCCGTGATCACTAAGCCAAGATTCATCAAGATCATGGCTCCTAAGGGAAAACAAACCAACTCAAGAGGAAAGAAAGAGACTAATCCAAAGAATCTTTGGAATCAAGAGAAGTTCTTAACCAAAGAACATGAAGACCATTATCACAAAATAATGGGTCTGAGGTCAGTGATCCCGGAAGTTAAATTTGATCTGAAAGAAGATGAATATCCGGAGATCCAAGAGCAAATTCGAAACAGAGGATGGGAAGTTCTGACCAATCCTGAAATAAAGGTTGGAAGGAACATGGTTCAGGAATTCTACTCTAATCTGTGGCTAACAGATAAGCAGAGAATGACTGGAACTGCTTACCATAACTACAGAACCATGGTCAGAGGGAAAGTTATGTACTTCCATCTGGACAAAATAAGAGAAATCTTCAAACTACCTCAACTGCAAGATGATCCTGATTCCTTCAATAGGAGGATGGTGAGAGTAGATAAAGGGTTGGATCAAGTTCTAGAGGACATATGCCTCCCTGGGACTAAGTGGATAACCAATTCAAAGGGTATCCCAAACCAACTCAAGAGGGGAGACCTCAAGCCAATTGCAAGAGGGTGGCTAGACTTTATTGGGCGTTCCATATTGCCCACTAGCAACCGTTCTGAGGTCACCATCAAGAGGGCAGTGATGATTCATTGATTGCTTGTGAGATCTACACAATTGCAAATAAGAATTCCACTGAAGCCAAACTGGCTTACCCAAGCTTGATCTCCTTGCTCTGTAAAGAGGCTGGGGTGAAGATGGGAGTAGATGAGTTCATACCCATTGAACACCCAATCACCAAGAAGTCAATGGAAGGACAAGTGCAAGACAACTCTATCAAGAGGAGGGCGCAGGAATTCCTCCCTGAATTCCCAAGAATTGACTACTGGACCAGCCTAGAAGCATCTATTAACAAGCTGCAAGAGACTATGGAGCAACTGAAGGAAGAACAGCAGAATCAGAACTGCATGCTCTGCAAATTGCTGAAGGAACAAGAGAAGCAGGGGCGTGAAATCCAAGAGTTGAAACGCCAAAAGTTCTCCTCTCAAGCTGAGGGAGCATCCACTTCTCAAAATCAAGGTTGTTGAGTCCTAACTCTGTGAAAACCTCTATCATTAGAAGCCTATGTTTTTGCGTTTTTTTTTTAGTTTGTTTTGTTTTCTATTTTTATTCTTTTTCTTTTAGTCTCATCTTATATATATCTTTGAGTCCTATTCTTAGTTCATAATTAATAAAATTGAAATTTTATGCCTTAAAGATATGAATGTCCTATGAATCCATCACCTCTCTTAAGTGAAAAAAATGCTTTAATCACAAAAGAACAAGAAGTACAGGATTTCAAAATTTATCATTGAAACTAGTTAAATTAGTTTGATGTGGTGACAATACTTTTTGCTTTCTGAATGAATGCTTGAACAGTGCATATGTCTCTTGAATTTGTTGTTTTGAGAATGTTAAAAAAATTGTTGGCTCTTGAAAGAATGAGGAGAAAGAGAACTGTTATTGAGGATCTAAAAATCATTAGAGTGATTCTTGAAGCAAGAAAAAGCAATCAAAAAAAAAATTTTCGAAAAAAAAAAGAAAAGAGAAGAAGAAAAGAAAAAGAAAAAGAAAAGAAATAAAGTTGTGATCCAAGGCAACAAGAGTGTGCTTAAGAACCTTGGACACCTCTAATTGGGGACTTTAGCAAAGCTGAGTCACAATCTGAAAAGGTTCACCCAATTATGTGTCTGTGGCATGTATGTATCCGGTGGTAATACTGGAAGACAGAGTGCTTTAGGCCACAGCCAAGACTCATACACTAGCTATGTTCAAGAATCATTATGCTCAACTAAGAGAATCAATAACACTATCTGAGTTCTGAGTTCTTATAGATGCCAATCATTCTGAACCTCAAAGGATAGAGTGAGATGCCAAAACTGTTCGGAGGCAAAAAGCTACTAGTCCCGCTCATCTAATTGGAGCTATGTTTCCTTGATATTTTGGAGTCTATAGTATATTCTCTTCTTTTTATCCTATTTTGATTTTCAGTTGCTTGGGGACAAGCAACAATTTAAGTTTGGTGTTGTGATGAGCGGATAATTTGTATGCTTTTTGGCATTGTTTTTAGTATGTTTTTAGTATAATCTAGTTAGTTTTTAGTATATTTTTATTAGTTTTTAGCTAAAATTCACTTTTCTGGACTTTACTATGAGTTTGTGTGCTTTTCTGTGATTTCAGGTATTTTCTGGCTGAAATTGAGGGTCCTGAGCAAAAATCTGATTCCGAGACCAAAAAGGACTGCAGATGCTGTTGGATTCTGACCTCCCTGCACTCGAAGTGGATTTTCTGGAGCTACAGAAGCCCAATTGGCGCGCTCTCAAAAGCATTGGAAAGTAGACATCCTGGGCTTTCCAGCAATATATGATAGTCCATACTTTGCCCAAGATTTGATGGCCCAAACCGGCGTAGCAAAACAGCCTCAGAAATTCCAGCGTTAAACGCCGGAACTGGCATAAAATTTGGAGTTAAACGCCCAAACTGGCATGAGAACTGGCGTTTAACTCCAGAAAACGTCTCTACACATAAAAGCTTCATTGCTCAGCCCAAGCACACACCAAGTGGACCCAGAAGTGGATTTTTACGTCATTTACTCATTTCTGTACACCCTAGGCTACTAGTTTACTATTAATAGGATCTTTTGACATTGTATCAGTACCTTTGGATGACCTCATGACATTTTTACACGTTTTCTTCCACGGCATGAGTCTCTAAACCCCATGGTTGGGGGTGAGGAGCTCTGCTGTGTCTTGATGGATTAATGCAATTACTACTGTTTCTCATTCAATCATGCTTGCTTCCATTCTAAGATAATACTTGTTCTTAATCCGGGTGAATGTGATGATCCGTGACAATCATCATCATTCTCAACTATGAACGTGTGCTTGACAACCACCTCCGTTCTACCTTAGATTAAGTAGTTATCTCTTGGGTTCTTTAATCGGAATCTTCGTGGTATAAGCTAGACTGATGGCGGCATTCAAGAGAATCCGGAAGGTCTAAACCTTGTCTGTGGTATTCTGAGTAGGATTCAATGACTGAATGACTGTGACGTGCTTCAAACTCCTGAAGGCGGGGTGTTAGTGACAGACGCAAAAGAATCACTGGATTCTATTTCGGCCTGATTGAGAACCGACAGATGAATTCCGCTATGCTGTGACAGAGCATATGCAATCGCTTTCACTGAGAGGATGGGAGGTAGCCATTGACAACGGTGAAACCCTGCATACAGCTTGCCATGGAAGGAGACTTGCGTGCTTGAAGAAGAAGACAGTAGGAAAGCAGAGATTCAGAAGATGGAGCATCTCCAAACCTCAACCTATTCTCCATTACTGCAAAACAAGTAATCATTTCATATTCTTTTGCTTTTCACAATCAATCCTGATAATTTCTGATATCCTGACTAAGATTTACAAGATAACCATAGCTTGCTTCAAGCCGACAATCTCTGTGGGATCGACCCTTGCTCACGCAAGGTATTACTTGGACGACCCAGTACACTTGCTGGTTAGTTGTGCGGAGTTGCAAAAGTGTGATTGCAATTTCGTGCACCAAGTGCCGTGCCAAGAAACCAAGGAAATTAATTGAGCGTGTGTTCCAACCGTGTTTCGAACACGGGACATCATTTTGGAAACACTGCCCTTCCCTCCGCGAGGGCAGGGCAGCATTTTGATGGTGCACGGATCTGGCGCACCAAGGCTCAAAATCTGGCGCACCAAGCTGATTCCTGGTAGCACCAGCACGCACCAAAACCGCACCAGGCCGCACCAAAGCTGCACCAACATGCACCAAATCCTGCCCTGCCCTCCACAAGGGCAGGGCAGCCTCCTGGGAGCAACTTCTCATGGGCCGAAAATTCAAATTAAAACCCCATTTTAATTCATTTCTTCACCAAATCAAAAGCCCATCCAAATCCCAAAATCCAAGAATAGAAAGTGTATAAATAGGAGCTAGTTTGATGTAATTAGGACCTTTTGACTTGCCTTTGGCTTAGCTTTTGAATTTTGCACTTTCTTTGAGCTTTGAATTTTTGTGACTTTCCTTGAGAGACTGAACCAAGATTTCAGAGAATTGGGGAGGAGAATTGATCTCTCTTCTTCCTTGTTCTTGCTTGGGTCTTTTTAATTTCTTTGTTTTAATTCTTGGGTGTTTGGAATTGAGGAAATTTTGTCTCAATCCTCACTCAAGAACTCTTTATTTTCTTTTCTGCAAAATTGAATCAATTTACATTCTCTTTACTGTTTCTTCTTCAATTTCTTGCCAATTGCTTTGTGAACTTGGATCTGGGAAGGCAAATAGAGATCTAGGCTCTGCTACCTAATCTCTTGAGACCTGAGACCACGATTTACTTTTGGTTCTTCTGTGAACCTCTGCTGCACTTTATTTCCTTTCTGTTTGAATGCTTATTGCTTCTGATTCAATTTCTGCTCTCTTAATTGTTGCAATTTACTTTCTCTCTGTTTAGATTCTGCAATCCCAGTCCTCAAATCCCTTTTACATTCAAGCAATTTACATTTCTTGTCATTTAAGTTACTGCAATTTACATTTCTTGCACTTTAAGTTTCAATCATTTAATTTCTTGTTCTTTAAGATTCAGTCTATTTTACTTTCCTGTTCTTTAATTTCCTGCAATTTCCCCTCTCCCTTTACATTTCAAGCAATTTATCTTCTGTTAAATTCAACCCACTCAACCAAAACTTGATTCGCTTGACTAAATCAACCACTAAACTAAAATTGCTCAATCCTTCAATCCCTGTGGGATCGACCTCACTCATGTGAGTTATTATTACTTGATGTGACCCGGTACACTTGCCGGTGAGTTTTGTGTTGGATCGTTTTCCACACATCAAGGCAAAGGGGTACATTGGAACGTTAGTGATAATGTTGAGTGTCACTAACGTTCTCGAACACATACTTTCACTAAACGTTAACACCCCTAACGTCCTGAGCTAAAGTCTCTGCCCACTTCACACTTTCTCTCTGCAAGTAAAGCCAAGCCCAAATGAAGAAGGGAACTGCTTCAAACTCAAGATCCAAAGGCCCAAGACTTGAAGAGCCAACTAGAAGCTGAGAAGAGAACTATATATAGGAGTAGCTTTAAATTATTTGAGGAGTTTTGGAAGTTGGAAAATAACACTACTCTCTGTATTTTACTGCTCTTCTAGTTCCATGATGTATTCTCCATCTTTGTTTTCATTTTCTAGAGCTATGAACAACTAAACCCCTTTCATTGGGTTAGGGAGCTCTGTTGTAATTTGATGGATCAAAACTAGTTTTCATTATTCTTCTTCTAACGTCTCTCTTGATTTTACTTGAAAGCTTTCGATCTTCATCCCATTGTGTAGTTCTCTTGGAAAAGAAACTATTCAAACTTGGATATCTTCTAAGCCTTGAAAGAGGAATGAAGAGATCAAGCTAGAAATGCTTTCTCATGCTGGACCAAATTGGGTTTGGATGGATATGTGACTATAATCCTCTCAATACTTGATTTGGGAAATACATGTGGTATAATCAGTGACCACACTTCATCTCTTCTCATGAACAATTGACAAGGAATTGGCTATTGATCAAGATTTGAGAGATTGAATTGCAAGAAATTGTAATTCAATCAATTAAGATTGCCAAGGAGATCAATGAGTGCATTGATTGAGGAAGAGATGAAAATGAACTTGATCCGGAGAATTGCAACATCTCCTGCGCCCAATGAACTCCCCAATTCTGATCTCACCCATTCTCTTTAATTTCTGCGTTTACTTTCATGAGCAAACACCCCATTCCCATTTACAATTCTGTAATTTACTTTTAGTCATTTACTTTCAGCCCTTTAATTCTAGCATTTACTTTTTCTATCATTTACATTCCCGCCATTTTATTTTCTGCAAATCTCAACCCAAATTCTGAATTCGCTCAACTAGAACATTCTTCTAATTAAAGTTGCTTGATCAATCAATCCCTGTGGGATTCGACCTCACTCTATTGTGAGTTTTTACTTGACGACAAATTCAGTGCACTTGCCGAAGGAAATTTGTTGAGAGACAGTTTCCACTTGCATCAAGTTTATGGTGCCGTTGTCGGGGATTGATTGTGCATCAACAATGATTAAATTAGGAGATCACTAGATTGAGCATTTTTTGTTTGTTGATTTAATTTTCTGTTTGAGTAATTTACTTTTTGTCTTAGTTAACTTCTTCCCATCCCCCTCTACTCTTTCGTGTTCTTTGTTATTTACCATTCATTTTGCTAACTCACTAACTATTTGATATATTGCACCACTCACAACTAACAGTAATTTTGACAGCAATACTAACTGCACATATTGTTACTTGCTTATACTTGTTGGTTGTATGACAGGGAGAAGAAGCGGGGCTTCAACTTCCTTCGATTCTGAACCAGAGAGGACCCTCCTTAGATTAAGGAGGGAAGCAAGAGAAAAACGTGCAATCGGTGCTGAAGAGGAGGAGGAACACTTAGAACTAAACATGGAAGGCAACATGGAAAACCAACATGAAGAAGAGGCTAATAACCATGGGGGCGGAGGTAGAGCAAATCATGCTGGGGAGGATAGAAGAGTCTTAGGATCCTATATCAATCCTAATCCTGGAAACTGTGGGAGCAGCATTCAGAAGCCCACCATACATGCCAACAATTTCGAGCTAAAACCTCAGCTCATCATTCTTGTGCAGAATAATTGCTCATTTGGAGGAGGTGCTCAAGAAGACCCGAATCAACACTTGACCACATTCTTGAGGATTTGTGACACAGTGAAGTCCAATGGAGTCCACCAGGATGTCTATAGGCTGCTCTTGTTCCCTTTTTCACTCAGGGACAAGGCATTCAAATGGCTTGAATCCTTCCCAAAAGAAAGCCTAACAAATTGGGAGGAGGTGGTGAATAAGTTTTTCGCAAGGTTTTACCCGCCTCAAAGGATCAATAGGCTGAGAACTGAAGTGCAGACGTTCAGACAGCAAGATGGGGAGATACTTTATGAAGCTTGGGAAAGGTTCAAAGACCTAACAAGGAGATGCCCACCAGAGATGTTCAATGAGTGGGTCTAACTTCACATCTTCTATGAAGGTCTTTCTTATGAGTCAAAGAAGGCTGTGAATCATTCATCAGGAGGCTCTTTGAACAAGAAGAAAACCATTGAAGAAGCCATAGATGTCATCGAAACAGTTGCTGAGAATGACTACTTCTATGCCTCTGAAAGAAGTAACACTAGAGGAGTAATGGAGCTGAACCACATGGATGCACTGTTTGCCCAAAACAAGATGATCACCAAGCAGCTAGTAGATCTTACCAAGAAGGTGGAAGAGAACCAAGTTGCAGCAGCCATCACCTCATCACCAACTCAAGAAGGAGTAAACATAGGAGAAGAAGGTGACTGGGAGCAAGCCAACTACATTGGGAATTCACCTAGACAGAACCATGATCCATACTCCAAAACTTACAACTCTGGATGGAGGAACCACCCAAACTTTTGGTGGGGGAATCAGCAAGATCAAGGCCAAGACCAGAGACGTTACAACTCCAACAACAATGCAGCTCATCAACAATTCACACAGAGGACATATCAACATCCCCGCAACAACACTTCTCCACACCCATATCAAAACCAAAACAATACCTCTACTCCCAATCCACCATCATTTGATGACAAGCTCTCTAAGATTGAAACCTTACTTGAAGGAATATGCCAAGAGATTTAAGAAAACAAGGTGTTCAAAGAGGAGGTGCGAGCCAATATTAAGAACCAGGGAGAGACCATCAAGAAGCTGGAATTCCAAGTGGGATGCTTAGCTGAGAAGATTCCCAAACCTACTGATGGCTTCCCAAGTGATACGGAGAAAAACCCAAGAGGAGAAGCAAAGAAAGTAAGATGGGAAGATTGCAAAATGATCACTACAAGTGATCAAGAGGATGAAGACAAGCAAAGCAAACTCTCCCAACAGCCTGAAGACAACTTAACAGAGGAAGAGGATAGAGATCACCAAGAACCAGAAATCTCACAACAAGAGTTGCTTAAGCTCTATGCACCATTTTCCCAACTGCTCAATGGTGCTGTGGGGAAGAGAATATACTCAAGGTTCCTAGACTTGTTTGCATCTCTGCATGTGAACATACCATTCATCAAGGCCATCCAACAAATGCCTGCATTCATCAAGTATATGAATGAACTTTTTCCCAGGAAAAGCTCACTCAAAGGAGGCCAAACTATAGTGTTGAACAAGGAATGTAGTGCCCTTATTCAACCTGAGTTGCCTGCAAAAAAAAAAGACCCAGGGAGTTTTCACATCCCATGTGCCATAGGAGAAACAATGTTCGATAGAGCACTTTGTGATTTGGGGGCAAGCATCAACTTACTGCCATTATCCTTGGTAAAGAGGCTGCAAATCAATGAGATAATGCCCACAGATGTGGTCATCAGACTGGCTGACAAGACTCAAAAGCAAGCAATAGGAGTGGTGGAAAATGTGTTGCTAAAGGTTAGAAAATACTTTCTCCCAATAGACTTTGTCATCCTGGACATGGAAGAGAGTCACACTCACCCAATCATATTGGGAAGACCCTTCCTAGCTACAGCTAGAGCACTCATAGATGTGGAGCAAGGGGAGCTAATATTGAGGATCCATGATGAATGACTCAGCTTTAATATCTTCAAATTCTCACAAGAAGTAGACCAAGAGTACAAGGAACCAAGCAAAGATCATAATGAGATGTTGAAGGAGGAAGCAAGCACTGAAGCACACCCAACCTATCTAGAGACCCCTTTGGTTGATAAACAAGGGGAACAGCAACCACTACAGCTCAAGAAAAAGTTAGAGGAACCTAAACCTCTAGAGGGATGTGAAGACAACATCAAAACCCCCTTAGAGGAAGAAGTCATCAAGAGCAAGGCAATATCAAAAGACACAAGGAAGAAGGTACCAAGGAGGTGGAGGAACAAAAAGATCCCTACAGAAGACTTTTCTCCAGGGGATAGAGTGATCTCAGCTTACTTCCCAGATATGCCCCCTAATCTCCCTACTATACCATCTCAGTTACCTAAGGTCTTCATAATCAACAGAGTTCTTTCCCTGAAACATGTAGAGATCATTGATACAACCAATGGATACAAGTCCACAGCAAGAGGGGAGGACTTTAAGCATTACCAACCACCCTGATGAGGGAGAAACGTCAAGCTATTGACGCTAAAGAAGCGCTTCATGGGAGGCAACCCATGTTATATATGCTTTTAGAAGATAGTGAATAAGTCAACATTTATGAATTCCAACCCAAACTTGACATACACTTGGTGAAAACCTTATTGTGCAGTATATAGTGAGGAACAAGTTTGGTGTTCAAAGCAAACCAAGATGCATGCTAGTCTTGGGAGCTTTGAACAAAACTTTTCATCACAATGCTCTAAACTAAGTTTGGTGTCACCCCAAGGTGCCACCAATGTGCATATAAGGACACACAGTTAGTTAGTTAGTTGGAGTTCATAAATGAACAATCTAATCTTTTCTTTTCTTTGCCGTAAAGTTTCAATTATCTTTGGTTTGATATTATTCTCACCTTTTTTATTTTGTCTTTATAGGGAAAAGAAAAAGAGCATTGATGGGGATTGATTGGACAATTAAATGGGGGAGGTTCGGCGACTTCATGAAGAGAACTACACACTTGTCTCAAGAAGGAACGCATGGGGAAACGTTGCCATGCAACATTGAAGAAAGGAGACCCTTGAAGACCGAACCATTCACTCTCATTAAGTGATGATCCTTGTCCTTCCTTCATGCACAACCCCAACCGTCCATCAAGCAACCATTCTTGCAATTCACACCTTCCGTTCTCTCATGATCTTCCAATATAAGGGAACTTTAATGCAGCCTCACTCCTCACATTCAAATCCCCACTCTCCACACTTCATACTTTTGGCGTGCTAAACCCCTTCATCACAATTTGTCCTAGCCAACCCATTCGTCACCTATCCGTATCCTCAAATCACCTCAAAACAGCAACTCAAATTCATGGCATCATCAAGCTCAAAGAGGCAAAAGAGAAAGGAACCCATGGAGAGTGTTCCATTCGATGAGAAGAGATTCAAAACTGCCTTTCATGAACGTGAATTTGAGCGGATAAGGGTCAGAAAGATATTGCCAGAATTAATCTTCCAAATCAATGCAAATGAGTCACCACAGATTCGGGAGAAAATCGAAGAGAGAGGGTGGCAATTGCTCACAAGTCCAGAGGGGAAGATTAATGGAAACCTCATCAAAGAATTCTATGCAAATGTAGTGAGAGAAGACAAGACCAAGGCCCCAACAGTCAAAAGCTATGTGAGAGGAAAGGAGGTGGACTTCAGCCCAAATGCCATAACAAGAGCTCTTCACCTGAAATCACCTCATTTTGATGAGGCCAGCTATCAGGAAAGGATAAGTAAAAGCCCTGACAATGATGAGCTCACAGAGATAGTGACGGACATATGTGTTATAGCAGCTGATTAGGAGAGGTACCCAGATGGGAGACCTAAGTTCATCAAGAGGGAAGACCTTAGCCCTGAGGCCAAGGTGTGGTTTGAACTCGTAAGGAGGTCCATTCTACCAGCTGCAAATAATTCAGAGGTAAACATCAATCGAGCTACTATGGTGCATTGCTTAGTACAGGGTGGGGAGATCAATGTGCATGAACTCATCGCTGAGGGGATTCAAGATTCAGCTGAGAAGGCTGATTCAGGTGTCAGGCTCTGGTACCCTAGCACCATTCTCAGGTTGTGCAACAAGGCTAAGGTAGTATTTGACGACAGCAATCCAGACTAGGTGAACCCAGGGAGGCCAGTTACACTCGAGCGATTGGTCTATACCACACCTGCTCAGCAACAAAGAAGGCCACATATAGGAAAGCAAAAAGCCAAGGAAGGAACTTAGCAAGAGGAATATCATCAGGAAGAATATCAACAAGAAGAGCATCATGACCCAGCTAACCTAAATATGACTCACCTTCTAAGAGCCATTGAGGATTTGGAAATGAGACATATGGAGGGACAAGAGCAAATACTTCACATTCAGTCCAACTGGATGAGACAACAAGAAGAGTGGCAGAAACAACACATGGAATAGCAACAGGAGCAATACTCCCAACTCACTCAAGCCATCCACCAAGTTATTGAGAGGCAAGAGCGTCAAGATAAACGCCTTCAAGAACTCAACCAGCGGCAACTAGCTCAAATGAAATCATTCAATGAGTTCAATGTGCTGAATGAAGGAAGGCAGTTACATAGGGAGGAGTTCAACGTAAACACTCAGGCCAGGTTGAACTACATGTCCAGCAATATGCATCATCTATATTATGCTATTCCCACATATGATGAGGTCCAAAAAGAGTTTGTTGAACAAGAAGAAAGGAAGGTGAAACAGCAGAAGGACACACTAAAGAAGAAGATGGAAGATGCTGGCTTCTGGAAGAAACTGCTTGGGAAAGGCAAAGGAAGTGGGAGCACAAGCACTCAAGAAAAACACCAAGAGAAAAAGCAAGAAGGAGAGCATGGGCAACCACATGAGTAAAAGGTGGTGGAGCTCCTTCTTTGGTCTCTCTTTTTCCATTTTGAAATAAGGAAGATCTTGTATGAAATAGAACATGCTTCCATACTAGTTTGAACAACTTTCAATTATGCAATTTATGTTTTCTGTTGAAAAAGTCTATGCTTGCTAGTCTTTATGTTACTACATCATTCCGCCAACATTGATGCTTTAGAGAAGGACAACCTTCCAAAGGACTCAAGCAAATTCCCTAACCGCTATTGCGAACTTGATGCCAGGGCATCTTGGCCAGTTTCACTGACCATTTCTTTACTGTTTTTAGGGTAGTTTCATGCATTTCCTTAGGAAATAAGCTAGTTTTGGATAGATATTCACTTACACCTTGATTCAAGCATACATTGTGCATTTTACATGATTTCATGAGGATTTTGGATGACAACTATCTGGCCTGAATACTATACTTTGAATATACCCATGAGACTAAGTAAATAACAAGATCCTAATAAGAGAAAGGGAAAGAACACTTAAAGTGAAAAACAAAAGAAAAAGAGTAAGCAATAAGGCTAGGCACCAATGGTTTTAATCTTGAGGCATGTGTCTGTGGTGTTCCTGTGTGAGGGATTTACTTGGATGAATAAGCTCTTAGGGGTGCCTTATCACTTGGTAACTTGGGTTAACTAACTCGGGATTATTAGCTAAAAGTCCACTATCAAGAGTAACCCTCACTACAGAGCATTTAGTAACCCAAAGAGGTGCTGGACACCAAGGTCTCAAGAAGGAAAATAAATGAACCAGATGCCTGTGGTGTGTATGTATGGGGGAGAGACTTGAGGGAGTAAGTCCTTAGGGGTGTCTCAACACCTAGCACCTTGAACCAACTGGTTCAGGAGTGTTGGCTGAAAGCTTATCTTAAAGAGTTGCCCCCTTACCGAGCACTTAGCTTGAAGAACACAAATAAGCCCTGGAATGACAATAAAAGGATCAATAAAAGTCTCATGGGATGTAAGCAAAGTCAGTGTTTTAGGACATGATAAAGGTCTGAAAGCCAGTAATGGAACGAACCTAAGTTGCTATGCATGAAACCACCATAAATCAGTGACATGACTTCCACAAGAATGACTCATTTCTCTTGGCACTCCATTCATCATTCTCTTATTCCACTACTTGCTTAGGGACAAGCAAGCTTTAAGTTTGGTGTTGTGATGCCAGGGCATCATGGCCAGTTTCACTGACCATTTCTTTACTATTTTTAGGGTAGTTTCATGCATTTCCTTAGGAAATAAGCTAGTTTTGGATAGATATTCACTTACACATTGATTCAAGCATACATTGTGCATTTTACATGATTTCATGAGGATTTTGCATGAGTTTAGTGACAAATTGTATGTTGCATTACCTATGACTTGGATTAGAACTTTGATGCACTCTATTGCTTGATTTCAGGACCAAAGGAAGCAAGGAAAAACCACTTAGCAGTCACGTTAATCTAATTAACGTGGCCACTAACGTTGAATGGAAGGTGACTTGCAAGTTAATGAGAAAAGTGATTGCCAATAACGCTCTCGAAGCCATCATTGCCCACGTTAAGAGTCACGTTAACTAGGTTAACGTGAACTCTAGCATGAAGAAAGGACTTTGAGCCAACGTTAGTGACACTTAACATTATCACTAACGTTGCCCAATGATCATAAGTGGCCACGTTAGAGTCCACGTTAACTTAGTTAACGTGGCCTCTAACGTTAAAAGGGGGAAGGAAGCCAATGTTAGTGACACTCAACATTGTCACTAACGTTGGCCAAAGGTGAAATGTACCACGTTAACTCCCACGTTAACTTGGTTAACATGGGAGCTAACGTGAGAGGCAAAGGAGGCCGACAACGTTAGTGACACCCGACATTGTCACTAACGTTGGAAGCACCCACAAAACCCCCAAGGAGCCACATTAACTTCCAAAAGTTAACGTGGAAGCTAACGTTGATGAGTGAAAGATGAGCCAACGTTAGTGACACTCAACATTGTCACTAACGTTGGGGATGGCTAAGAATGGCCACGTTAGAAGCCACGTTAACCTAGTTAACGTGGACTCTAACGTGAGACATAGGGGCACATTGGAACGTTAGTGACAATGTTGAGTGTCACTAACGTTCTCGAAGGTTGGCAAGGCCACGTTAGAAGCCATGTTAACTGGTGCACGAAATTGTAATCTCACTTCTTTATCACAACTTCGCACAACTAACCAGCAAGTGTACTGGGTCGTCCAAGTAATAAACCTTATGCGAGTAAGGGTCGATCCCACAGAGATTGTTGGTATGAAGCAAGCTATGGTCACCTTGTAAATCTTAGTCAGGCAAACTCAAATGGATATGGGTGATATACGAATAAAACATAAAGATAAAGATAGAGATACTTATGTAATTCATTGGTAGGGATTTCAGATAAGCGTATGAAGATGCTTGGTCCCTTCCGTCTCTCTGCTTTCCTACTGTCTTCATCCAATCCTTCTTACTCCTTTCCATGGCAAGCTTATGCAAGGGTTTCACCGTTGTCAGTGGCTACCTCCCATCCTCTCAGTGGAAATGTTCAACGCACCCTGTCACGGCACGGCTATCCATCTGTCGGTTCTCAATCAGGCCGGAATAGAATCCAGTGATTCTTTTGCGTCTGTCACTAACGCCCCGCCCTCAGGAGTTTGAAGCTCGTCACAGTCATTCAATCATTGAATCCTACTCAGAATACCACAAACAAGGTTAGACCTTCCGGATTCTCTTGAATGCCGCCATCAGTTCTAGCCTATACCACGAAGACTCTGATCTCACGGAATGGTTGGCTCGGTTGTCAGGCGAGCGCTCGGTTGTCAGGCGATCAACCATGCATCGTGCATCAGGAATCCAAGAGATATCCACCCAATCTAAGGTAGAACGGAGGTGGTTGTCAGGCACACGTTCATGGGTGAGAATGATGATGAGTGTCACGGATCATCACATTCATCAAGTTGAAGAACAAGTGGTATCTTAGAACAAGAACAAGCGGAATTGAATAGAAGAACAATAGTAATTGCATTAATACTCGAGGTACAGCAGAGCTCCACACCTTAATCTATGGTGTGTAGAAACTCCACCGTTGAAAATACATAAGTGATAATAGTGATCATTGGCTTCGGCCCCAGAGAGGGAACCAGAAGAGCCAAGATGATAATACAATAGTAAAAGGTCCTACTTATAGAAAACTAGTAGCCTAGGGTTTACAGATATGAGTAAATGACATAAAAATCCATTTCCGGGCCCACTTGGTGTGTGCTTGGGCTGAGCATTGAAGCATTTTCGTGTAGAGACTCTTCTTGGAGTTAAACGCCAGCTTTGGTGCCAGTTTGGGCGTTTAACTCCCATTCTTGTGCCAGTTCCGGCGTTTAACGCTGGGAATTCTGAGGGTGACTTTGAATGCCGGTTTGGGCCATCAAATCTTGGGCAAAGTATGGACTATCATATATTGCTGGAAAGCCCAGGATGTCTACTTTCCAACGCCGTTGAGAGCGCGCCAATTGAGCTTCTGTAGCTCCAGAAAATCCACTTTGAGTGCAGGGAGGTCAGAATCCAACAGCATCTGCAGTCCTTTTTAGTCTCTGGATCAGATTTTTGCTCAGGTCCCTCAATTTCAGCCAGAAAATACCTGAAATCACAGAAAAACACACAAACTCATAGTAAAGTCCAAAAAGGTGAATTTTAACTAAAAACTAATAAAAATATACTAAAAACTAACTAGATCATACTAAAAACATACTAAAAACAATGCCAAAAAGCGTACAAATTATCCGCTCATCATTAACCTAGTTAACGTGGGACTCTAACGTGAGACATAGGGGCACACTGGAATGTTAGCGACAATGTTAAGTGTCACTAACATTCTCGAAGGTTGGCAAGGCCACGTTAGAAGCCACGTTAACCTAGTTAACGTGGGCTCTAACGTGAGGCAAAGGGGTACGTTGGAACGTTAGCGACATCTCGAACTCATACTTTCACTAAACGTTAACACCTCTAACGTCCTGAGCTAAAGTCTCTGCCCACTTCACACTTTCTCTCTGCAAGTAAAGCCAAGCCCAAATGAAGAAGAGAACTGCTTCAAACTCAAGATCCAAAGGCCTAAGACATGAAGAGCCAACTAGATGCTGAGAAGAGTGGTATATATAGGAGTAGCTTTGAATTATTTGAGGAGTTCTAGAAGTTGGAAAATAACACTACTCTCTATATTTTACTGTCTTATAGTTCCATGATGTATTCTCCATCTTTGTTTTTATTTTCTAAAGCTATGAACAACTAAACCCCTTTCATTGGGTTAGGGAGCTCTGTTGTAATTTGATGGATCAATACTAGTTTTCGTTATTCTTCTTCTATCTTCTCTCTTGATTTTACTTGAAAGCTTTCGATCTTCATCCCATTGGGTAGTTCGCTTGGAAAAGAAACTATTCAAACTTGGATCTCTTCTGAGCCTTGAAAGAGGAATGAAGAGATCAAGCTAGAAATGCTTTCTCATGCTGGACCAAATTGGGTTTGGATGTATATGTGACTATAATCCTCTCAATACTTGATTTGGGAAATGCATGTGGTATAATCAGTGACCACACTTCATCTCTTCTCATGAGCAATTGACCAAAGAATTGGCTATTGATCAAGATTTGAGAGATTGAATTGCAAGAAATTGTAATTCAATCAATTAAGATTGCCAAGGAGATCAATGAGTGCATTGATTAAGGAAGAGATGAAAATGAACTTGATCCGGAGAATTGCAACATCTTTTGTGCCCAATGAACTCCCCAATTCTGATCTCACCCATTCTCTTTAATTTCTGCGTTTACTTTCATGAGCAAACACCCCATTCCCATTTACAATTCTGCAATTTACTTTCAGTCATTTACTTTCAGCCCTTTAATTCTAGCATTTACTTTTTCTGTCATTTACATTCCCGCCATTTTATTTTCTGCAAATCTCAACCCAAATTCTGAATTCGCTCAACTAGAACATTTATCTAATTAAAGTTGCTTGATCAATCAATCCCTGTGGGATTCGACCTCACTCTATTGTGAGTTTTTACTTGACGACAAATTTGGTACACTTGCCGAAGGAAATTTGTTGAGAGACAGTTTCCACCTGCATCAGAACTTGTTTACCCCAAAATGACTGAGCAAAACTATCACCCGGAGCCCCTTCTAGTCCTACCGACTCACATCGCTCCGATGGTGATGCCTCGCATTAAGTGGAGGCAATAGAGGTTTCTCATGAGGCAACCAACGGAGGTCATCTTGTCCTGGGTGGTGGAGTTTTACTCCAACTACCACTCACCTCTTCTCACATCAATTTTCGTGCGCCGAAAGCAAGTACCGATCACGGTGGAAGCCATCCAAGGAGTACATAAGACTGAGCCATTAGCGGACGGGTATGATGCCTATCAAGAAGTTTTGTCAGCACTATACAAATGTGGGTTCGATTGGAATGCGATTCTCCGAGTAATAGCCTTACTGGAAGCCTCTTGGATTCGAAGAACTATAAAGCAAAGGCCAAAGGGTATAGATGCACGTTTCCTCACTCAAGAAGCCGCAGCATGGGCCCAAATATTAGCTCACTATGTGCTTCCAAGCACCCATGGGTCATCCATCACCGCCGAGCTTGCTTTATTGGTTTGGTGCATCCTAACCGAAAAACCGGTCGACATCCCGCATGGCATCCGACAATCTATGGGGCGTATTCATGTTAAGGGAAACTTACCCTTTCCAGCTATAGTAACCGAATTAGTCGCAGCGGCCGGTGTGCACCGCAAGACCAAGGACCGGAAGGCCTCATCCCGGTCGACGGTGATGTTATCCCGACCAAGAGATGCCTCAAACCTCTGGTGGTTACCAAGGACCTTGGCATAGCCATTCCCACTTGCAACCCTCCTACTTCATTCGCACCATCAAAGTCATCCATCCAACGCCTTGAAGACCTTCACAAAAAGTTGGAACATTATGAGCAGCATAACCAACGCCGATATGCCCACGTGAAGAAGCTTCTAATTATTGTGAGGGTGGATGCTCTTTCATTCCTTGGTGATACTTCCACCCACCATGAGGATAATGATATGAATCATTTTGTAGTGGTGGTTGGTATCCCTCATGATTCTCTTGCTCATCTTGGGGTTCTGAAGCAAATCTCCATGGATTGGAGTGCTCAGAATTTGTATCTTCTTGGTGATATTCCCAACCATCATTAGAATAATGACTTGAATCATATTGTGATGGTGGGCAATATCCCATGAAGTTTGTTTGATTAAAAGATGAGGTGAACTCCATTTGAATTTTGTAAAACACAACACCAATGAAAATTGAAATTCATGTCACAGAGAAAGAATTTTTTAGTGAGGCAAAAACACAAACACCTTGGTTTAAACTTAGAATAGAGAACAAAAAATAAAAAAATGCTTGATCTAGACTTTTCACCCACTTAATCATTGTTGATCTAAATCAATCCCCGGCAACGGCGCCAAAAACTTGATGGTGTTTTTGTGGAAAAACGAATTTCCAAACACATAGATCTAACCGGCAAGTATACCAGGTCGCATCAAGTAGTAATAACTCACAAGAGTGAGGTTGATCCCACAGGGATTGATGGATCAAGCGACTTTAGTGGTTGATTAGTTTAGTCAAGCTAACATTGAAGTGAAATTGGATGAAATGTAGCTAACAGAAAGTAAAATAGCAGGGAATTTAAAGCTGCAGAATGTAAATGGCAGGAAACTTAAAGAGCAAGAAAAGTAAATGGACAAAATCTTAAATGACAAGAGAGGTAAATTGCATAAAAAATAAAGGGGCTGGGGTACTGGAAATTAAATAGAACAATAGATCAGAACTCAAAACTCTTGTAGCAAGCTTTAATTGCAAGAAAGTAAATTGGGAGCAATGTAAATAGTGAAGCAAAACTGCAGTGAATCATAAGTTAGAGCAATTGCAAAGGAATTAGAATTGTGCAGGAAATGTAAATGAGATTTGCGGCAAGCTTAATGTAAACTGACTTGAGGAACCAAACAGAAAGTAAAATGCAGCTCAATTGCAATAGCTAAAGGAAAGTTGAAGATCTCAGGGGTTGGATGAGAATAGAGAA
This sequence comes from Arachis hypogaea, assembly GCF_003086295.3. Lineage (NCBI taxonomy): Eukaryota > Viridiplantae > Streptophyta > Magnoliopsida > Fabales > Fabaceae > Arachis > Arachis hypogaea. The sequence continues at coordinate 62,709,916 of NC_092040.1, forward strand.
CAAGTCTAGATCTTACTCCCTTCCTTGATCCAACAGAAAACAATTTTGCAGAAGAAAGAAGAATGGAAGTAGCAAATGAAAACTCAAATTCAATCCTCAATTTCTTAGAATTATGCAGCAAGGCAAAACAAAGAGAAATCTCAAAGGGAGAATGAAACAGAATTCCTTCAATTTTCCACCCAAGATTCAAACTCATAAAAGAAAAACTAAAGAGAGAGCTCTCTACTACTACTCCTAATGCTCCCTAGTGGAGCTAGCCTTCCTTCTAATGGAGCTCCCCTAACAAAGATGAAAACGATGCCTTATATAGGCTTTACAAAGTGACAGTGAGAAGGAAATTAAAACAAAAATAAAAATCCTAATCTAATTGATTCTTGTGCCTTTGAGTCATGATAATGTGGGCTTTGCTTGCTTTGGATTTGAGGAGAAATGGGTTTAGTTGGCCTTGATTCAATTTGGAGAGGAATTGAATTTAAATGGAATTTTAGTTGAATTTTGGCCCATGTTGCTCCCAGGAGGCTGCTCTGCTCTTGTGGAGAGCAGAGCAGTGAAGCTTTGTGTGGGGATGCATGTTGCGTGCTGAGTATAGTGAGGCATCAGGATGCTGCCCTGCTCTTGTGGAGGACGGAGCAGTGGAGCCTTACATGTGCATCCTTGCTTCCTTGGACCGTGTCATGATGCGTGCAACAAGTCCCTGGCCAAGTCATGCTCATGCTTGTGTGCGCCAAGGAGTGTGCTCTGCTCTCCTTGTGAGCAGTGCAATGGAGCTTCCATGGGGAGTGCCAAGTTCAAATCCCATGGAGTGCATTGCTTGGCTTTTTCTTTTTGCACCTAATTCACGCATAAGGCTTGGCTTCCTAGAGATCCTTGGTTCGAAAATTGGTGGAGGAAGTTGCTGCAATTTTTCCTTGAATTTTCATGAAGAGAAGCACGACAATGCTCTCCAAAAGACTTCCTTGGTTTCCTTGTGTCTCCCTCTTCGAGCCTTGGTGGAAGCACTTTGGTTTATTTTTGCTTATTTTTGGCCCATAAAGATGCCTTTCACTCATGCCTCAAGTTTTCGCCAAATATGGATTGCTATATATCGTTGGAAAGCTCTAAATGTTAGCTTTCCAACGCAACTAGAAGCACATCAATTGGACGTCTGTAGCTCAAGTTATAGCCCTTTGAAGTAGGCATGGTCATGTTGTGAGCGCCCAGATTTTAACTTAGCGAAAATTTGCTTCCAACCTCACTTTGTTTCATCAATTTCTTGTATGAAAAAGCATAGAAAAAACATGACATGGTGACATGTCATCACAACACCAAACTTAAACCTTGCTTGTCCCCAAGCAAGAAAAGAATCATGCAATAAAGATTGACAATCCAAGGTAAGAAGAATAGCAACTCAATGTTCATGGTTAGCTAGTTTTCTAAGCATGCTACAATCACAAAAGGGATGTAAATGATTGATGCTTCTATCTAGCTCAATTTATGAAATCCTTTTCTTATAATTCTTCCTTGAAACAAGCTTTTGATTGATTTTTTTTATTAGCTTCTCCTTTTGGGTGCTTTGCCCCATGAGTTGATAACAAAGCTACGACTTCTAAATGCTTTGTTTTCAAGTATTACCACTTGATACATAAGCACCACAAGAATTTAATTAGAGGACTTCATTAAGCTCATTTTTCTTTTCTTTTCTTGACTCTCTAATCGTTGATGCTCAGAGCCTTGAGCTTTGAGGGAGTGCTTTTGCACTTGAGCCTAGCCTTGACTTCTAAGTGTTTTGTTTTCAAGCATTTGGCTTGATACATAAACACCACAAGCACTTAGCAAATAAATTGCCATTGGTACTCAGAGCCTTCAGCTTTCTCATTCTTTTCCTTTTTCTTTTCTTGCCCCTTTTTGCTTATTTTTTTTCAAGGTTTTCATGATTTTAAAAGATTTCACAAAATGTTCTAGATGAAAACTTTAATTAAATAAAATCCAATGCAATTGAGCAACAATTAATCATACTAGCTTTCCAATACTTGTATGAACATGCTAAAATCTTCTTTAATTCCTTGTTTGTTTATGATCATGATGATTTACTGCTTTTGAACTCACAGAATTCAAGTTGGTAGTTATAATGCCACAGCAACATGTTACAAATCAAGATTCAAGCTATGCTTTATTCATACACACATGTAAATAGAGAAGATAAAGACAATCATAAAATTTATGTGCTGGAAACAAATGAGAAGAAAAGGAGCTCTACAACCTTGTAGTTCATCTTTATTGTTGTTGTCCTTTTTCTTATATTCTTCTTCTTTCCCTTGCCAAACTCAGAATGCTTGCTCATCCTCAAGCATCAATTAGAACAATGGCTATGGGGCTAAGATGGATCATGAATGTCTTACACAATGAAATGTTAGTAGCACATATGTTTTAAGCAAGCAAAATGAAAGATAACAATCAAGGCACCAGAGACAGAGACATTTTGATTGCAAACATAAGAAGGTGAGCACAATACATTGCATAAAAAATAAGTGGCACACTAAACTTAGTGTGACACTTTCACTTGAAATTAATGCAAGTATCTAGTAAGCATTGGAACCAAATTTTGTTGCATAGCAACACCAAACTTAGAATGCAACCATATGTCAATTTATTTGAACTAAAACTAAACAAAAGAAACTGTTATTTGTTAAATATAATCACCAAATGAAGAGTCTGTCATGAATAAGGATGTCTTGGTGATGTATTAACAAAAATAGTTAATGAAAGAGAGCATTAAAAACAAGTAAATGAATGAAACAAAGAGAAAACAAAAATTATCCAACTAAGAAGAAGAAAAATAACACTGCAAAAGGCAATATGATTATGCACATAAGTGATGTTGCTTGAATGATTTGCATAGAAAATAAGTGGTACACCAAACTTAGAATCTTGGTGTATCACTTTCATTTTTGATTTGATGCAATCATCCAAAAATATTGAAAATAGTTGCACGACAACACCAAACATAGAATGTAATCATATGCCAATTTATTGAAATTTAAACAAAGCATGGAGAAGAAATGTACCTACTGTCTACCTGTTCTTCACTTTCTTCCTCTTCTTCCAGTTTGTTAAGAGGAATGACCTCAAAGGGGGAGAAGATTCAACTAGTGTCCCTTGTCTTGGCCTCATCTCAGCAAGCTTCCTTTTGAATTTGGCTTGATTGAGCTTGCTTGCTGGTTTAGGGACAGAATTGGTGCTCTTGCTAGTTGCCTTCACTTCTTTGGATTCAAGACTTGGTTGCTGTGTGATTGTTGGAGTCTTCTTTTCATCAAGAGCCTCTTGTATTAGTGGTTCCCTGAGCCTTTCCTCTTTCTTCTTTACTTCACTTGAGTGTGAATTCTCTTGAGTACTTCCTCCATTTTTTCTTCATGATTTTCTATTAATTCCTTTGGGAGGGAATCTTTATGTTTCATTGTCACCTCTAGTAGCTTTTGTGATTGTAAAATCCTTGGCTCATGTCCCTCATCCTTTATTGCAATTTCACTTGCAACAGGGACCTTTTGTTCTTATTTTTCCACTTCCTTAAATTGGTCTTCATCCTCACTATTTGATGGTTCTAAGTTCCCCCTTGTTTGCTCTAAGGGCCCATTCATCTTCTTAAAGATGATTTCTTTCCAGGATTGGGATTGTGTGTATCTTTCCACGAGTTTTCTATGTATTTCAATGGCTTGGCATCAACTTTCTAAGGGTTCTTTGGACCATTGAAGGTAATCCTCGTCTGCTGGTTCAAGAGATGAAGGTTGAGAGTAATTTTGGTGACATGGATGTGTCGTGGTGAAGTTGTGTTGAGGGGTGTGGAATGAGTTGTGTGATTGATGGGATGACTTGTATGGATTTTGGAGGAAACTTTGTGTTGAGGCATAATCAAGTGATGAAGAACTTTCAATTGAGAAACTGGGAACTGAGGGTGGATGCTCTTTCATTCCTTGGTGATACTTCCATCCACTATGAGGATAATGATATGAATCATTTTGTAGTGGTGGTTGGTATCCCGCATGATTCTCTTGCTGATCTTGGGGTTCTGAAGCAAATCTCCATGGAATAGAGTGCTCAGAATTTGTATCTTCTTGGTGATATTCCCAACCATCATTAGAATAATGACTTGAATCATATTGTGATGGTGGGCAATATCCCATGAAGTTTGTTTGATTAAAAGATGAGGTGAACTCTATTTGAATTTTGTAAAACACAAAACCAATGAAAATTGAAATTCATGTCACAGAGAAAGAATTTCTTAGTGTGGCAAAAACACAAACACCTTGGTTTCAACTTAGAACAGAGAACAAAAATAAAAAAAATGCTTGATCTAGACTTCTCACCCACTTAATCATTATTGATCTAAATCAATCCCGGCAACGGCGCCAAAAACTTGATGGTGTTTTTGTGGAAAAACGAATTTCCAAACACATAGATCTAACCGGCAAGTATACCGGGTCACATCAAGTAGTAATAACTCACAAGAGTGAGGTCGATCCCACAGGGATTGATGGATCAAGCAACTTTATTGGGTGATTAGTTTAGTCAAGCTAACATTGAAGTGAAATTGGATGAAATGTAACAAACAGAAAGTAAAATAGCAGTGAATTTAAAGCTACGGAATGTAAATGGCAGGAAACTTAAAGAGCAAGAAAAGTAAATGGACAAAATCTTAAATGACAAGAAAGGTAAATTGCATAAAAAATAAAGGGGTTGGGGTGCTGGAAATTAAATAGAACAATAGATCAGAACTCAAAACTCTTGTAGCAAGCTTAAATTGCAGGAAAGTAAATTGGGAGCAATGTAAACAGTGAAGCAAAATTGCAGTGAATCGGAACTTAGAGCAGCCTTCCTTCTAATGGAGATCCCCTAACAAAGATGAAAATGATGCCTTATATAGGTTTACAAAGTGACAGTGAGAAGGAAAATAAAAATCCTAATCTAATTGATTCTTGTGCCTTTGAGTCATGATAATGTGGGCTTTGCTTACTTTGGATTAGAGGAGAAATGGGTTTGGTTGGCCTTGATTCAATTTGGAGAGGAATTGAATTTAAATAGAATTTTAGTTGAATTTTGGCCCATGTTGCTCCCAGGAGGCTGCTCTGCTCTTGTGGAGAGCAGAGCAGTGAAGCTTTGTGTGGGGATGCATGTTGCGTGCTCAGTATAGTGAGGCATCAGGATGCTGCCCTGCTCTTGTGGAGGGCGGAGCAGTGGAGCCTTGCATGTGCATCCTTGCTTCCTTGGACCGTGTCATGATGCGTGCAACAAGTCCCTGGCCGAGTCATGCTCATGCTTGTGTGCGCCAAGGAGTGTGCTCTGCTCTCCTTGTGAGCAGCGCAACGGAGCTTCCAAGAGGAGTGCCAAGTTCGAATCCCATGGAGTGCATTGCTTGGCTTTTTCTTCTTGGCACCTAATTCACGCATAAGGCTTGGCTTCCTAGACATCCTTGGTTCGAAACTCGGTGGAGGAAGTTGCTACAATTTTTCCTTGAATTTTAATGAAGAGAAGCACGACAATTCTCTCCAAGAGAGCACCCTGCTCTCCTTGAGAGCAGACTTCCTTAGTTTCCTTGTGTCAGACTTCCTTAGTTTCCTTGTGTCTCCCTCTTCGAGCCTTGGTGGAAGCACTTTGGTTTATTTTCGCTTATTTTTGGCCCTTAAAGATGCCTTTCACTCATGCCTCAATTTTTCACCAAATATGGATTTCTATATATCGTTGGAAAGCTCTGAATGTCAGCTTTCCAACGCAACTAGAAGCACATCAATTGGACATCTGTAGCTCAAGTTATAGCCCGTTGAAGTAGGCATAGTCATGTTGTGAGCGCCCAGATTTTAACTTCGCGAAAATTTGCTTCCAACCTCATTTTGTTTCATCAAGATATTGCCCTGCCCTTGGCAAGAGCAGGGCAATGTGCATGCTGGTTGCTTCCTCCTTTAATTTGGTCATGGGCCACGCTTTTAAAAGCATGGCCTAAGGCTCCAAAGTGTGTCCCAACTTCAAAGTGTGCCCCAAAGCTCTTTTTTTCTCCTTTTTAGCTTATTTTGTGCTTCTTTGCTTCTTTTTCTTCTTATTTCCTACAAGATTTATAAAATTAAAAGATCAAGAAAATATTCCAATTAAGCACAAAAGCATTCAATATTTAAGCACAAATCATCAATTTCTTGTATGAAAAAGCATAGAAAAACATGACATGGTGACATGTCATCATATCTCTACATTCTACCGCAACCTCAAGCAGAGATAGCACTGATGAGGCAGATGGAGAACATTTCGGATCCGGCCATCTATTGTGCATCACTTATAGCACGGAGGACCGTGCTAAGTTTTAAGTGTGGGGAGGTCGGCCGACCGATCTCCGTAGGTAATACCCGAATAAACTTTTGAATCTCTTTGTTAGTTAGGATAGGTTACATAATTAGGTTTTCTTTTACACCATTTGCATGATAAGTCTACTTGGTTGGAGTAATGAATTCTTCCTTAGGAAACTAAGATTTTAAGGCAACCTTACCAATTTTAAAAATTTTTTTAGAACATGGATTTTGAGTTAAGAATACAAGCAAGTGAGTTTTGAGCCTTATTGCATGGCTACATCTTATAGTCATTTATCTTCCTTCTTGTGTGCATTGTTCTCTCTCTACATTTTTCACTACAATTCTCCTTTGATTTTTCTTGGTGAGATCCATTGTAATACACTTTTATTTTGATGCAATTAGTAAATCTACTCTTCTCATATTCTCAATTAGTGTTCTTTGATTCTCTCACTTTGGATCTAGCTTTGCCTTTGTTACTTGGATTTAAAACTAGTAAATTGAGGTACTTTCATATCCATTACTTGTAATTGTTCAATTGTAGATAATTGTGTGATTTAGGTCTCTTGAATTCAATTCTCTATTTCAATTTCATAATGCCTCTTATGAATGCTCACCAAATGTTTGATAAAATGCCAACACTAGTTATAGAGTAAAAGTTTCTCACTTGGCTTAGGGTTTGAACCATTAGGAAGACTTGAATAGTGGATGTCAATTGTTTATTGAGAATTAAGGATTGCTAATTGGCTTGAGATGCACTAAAGCTAGATTCCCTTATGGTGAAGCTAGAACCTGTGACTCAAGCTAATTACTTTCACTTGACTCTCCTCTATAATTAGAGGTCAACTAAGTGGAGCAAGACTTAATTATTATCATCATTGAAGGAAATCATAGTGATAGAATTTCCAATGCTAATCCTAGGCCAAGTCTCTTAATATTGATTGTTTGTCATCTACTTTTGCTAGCTTGAATTAGTACATCGATCTTCAAAAATCACAACAAAAGCTTCCTAATCAATAACATGCATTCTTTAGCAATTCCAAGGGAGGACGACTCGGGAGATTAATACTCTCGATTGTAGATTGTAGAATTGTTTGATGCGGGATTTGAGTGTCGATTAGACTATACTCACGATTGTATTCACTATAGAATTCTATATCGACATACAAAATTTTGTTTATCAGTAGGTGGTGCTTTTGGGGAAGAGATATGGAGGTGATTGGTGAAGGGTATTTAGGGAAGAGATATGGAGGTGATTAGTGAAGGGTATTTAGGGAAGAGTGTTATGAAAAGGTATGAGGGAGACAGAGAATCAGTTGAGGTTAGTGGGGATCTTGTGGGGTCCACAGATCCTGAGGGGTCAAGGACTTCTCATCCCTGCTCCATTTAGGCGTGCAAAACGCCCTTAGAGTGCAATTCTGGCGTTAAACGCCAGGTTGCTGCTTGTTTCTGGCGTTTAACGCCAGCTTTTCTTCCCTTTGTGGCGTTTAACGCCAGTCCTTCTTCCTTGTCTGGTGTTTAACGCCAACTTGTTGCCCTGTTCTGGCGTTAAACTTCAATCTAATGCCCAATTCTGGTGTTAAATGCCCAGAATGATGCCAGACTGGGCATTTAATGCCCATTCTGCTACTCTTACTGGTGTTCAAATGCCAGTAAGCTTATCCTCCAGGGTGTGCTATTTTTAATTCTATTTTTGATTTTGCTTTAATTTTTGCAGTTGTTTTTGTGACTCCACATTATCATCAACCTAAAGAAAACATAAAATAACATAGACAAATAAAATTGGGTTGCCTCCCAATAAGCATGTTTCATGGATTTGTCTGCCATCTCTAGTGAGATTCTTGCATCTTGTACCTTAAAGATTCCCAGTTTCTCCATTACAGAGAGTGGCATGAGGTTTATGCCTGACCCTAGGTCACACAGAGCCTTCTAAAAGGTCATGGTGCCTTTGGTACAGGGAATTAAGAATTTCCTGGGATTCGGTTTCTTCTGAAATAAGGTCTGCCTAACCAAGTCATTCAGTTCATTGGTGAGCAAGGGGGTTCATCCTCCCAAGTCTCATTACCAAATAACTTGGCATTCAGCTTCATGATTTCTCCAAGGTACTTCGCAACTTGCTCTTCAGTAATATCTTCATCCTCTTCAGAGGAAGAATACTCATCAGAGCTCATGAATGGCAGAAAGAAATTCAATGGAATCTATATGGTCTCTGTATGAGCCTCAGATTCCTTTGGTTCCTTCAAGGGGAACTCCTTATTAGTCAGTGAACGTCCCAAGAGGTCTTCCTCACTAAGAATCACTTCCCTTTCACTTTCTCCAGGTTCGGCCATGTTGGTCACGGTTATGCCTTTGCACTATCTTTTAGGATTCTCTTCTGTATTGCTTAGGAGAGTGCTAGGAGGAATTTCAGTAACCCTTTTACTCAGCTGACCCACTTGTGCCTCCAAGTTTCTGATGGAGGACCTTGTTTCATTCATGAAACTGAGAGTGGCCTTAGATAGATCAGAGACTATGTTTGCTAAGCTAGAGGGGCTCTGCTCAGAATTCTCTGTCTATTGCTGAGAGAATGATGGAAAAGGCTTGCTATTGCTAAACCTGTTTCTTCCACCATTGTTACTGTTGAAGCCTTGTTGAGGCTTTTGTTGATCCTTCCATAAGAAGTTTGGATAATTTCTCCATGAAGGGTTATAGGTGTTTCCATAGGCTTCACCCCTGTAATTCACTGATAAACCACTATTTTATGGTTTATATTGTGTTTAATTGTGTGGTTTTATCATGATCCTTACCCACTTATTCATTAATTTAGCATGCATTTATATTTCCTTCCTGAAATTATTACATGATTGAAAATTGCTTCCTAGTGACTTTTAATTATGCATTTTAATTCTCCTTTATTCCATTCGATGCCTTAATCTATGTGTTAAGTGTTTCAGGCTTTATAGGGAATGAATGAGTTGGAGATTGGAAAGGAAGCTAGCAAAAATGGAAGGAACACGAGAAATTGAGGAGATAACCGGCGAGAAGTGACGCGGCCGCATGGCTCACGCGACCGCGCGGATTGGAAAAGCACAAGTGACGCAGAAGTGTGGACAACGCGAATGCGTGGCAGGAAAAAAATGCGAATGACGCGTCCGCATGGATGACGCGATCGCGTGACGTGCGCAATCTGCATAATCTGCAGAATTCGCTGGGGGGCAATTTTGGACCCTATTTTGACCCAGTTTTCGGCCCAGAACAGCAGACTAGAGCCAGAGAACATGCAGAAACCAGGGACAACAATTCATTCTACACAGTTTTAGTTTTAGATCTAGTTTTTACTCCTCCTCTAGGTTTTTCTCTCTACACAGTCATAATTCTTAGGATTTTATTTTTCTACCACTTTTTGCATTGGGATACTGAGAAGAGTTATTACCTCATCAAGACTTCGTCATTTTAGTTCGTTTTCTTTACTTGGCTTTACTCTTCCATGTCCTTTGCTTTGTTTAATTTTACCATTGGAATATTTTTAGGATTATTTAATACAAGGATTACTTTTATTTTTAATTGATTATTTTGATTTTTATTTACAATGTCTTTCTTTAATTCCTTTTCATATGTTATGAATTTTACATTCACAATGAGTGAGTAGTTCCCTAACTTGATGGGGAGTCGATTGAAAGGAGCCCTTGAGTTGGAAGGTGATGAGCGGATAATTTATACGCTTTTTGGCATTGTTTTTATGTAGTTTTTAGTAAGTTCAAGATACTTTTAGGGATGTTTTCATTAGTTTTTATGTTAAATTCACATTTCTGGACTTTACTATGAGTTTGTGTGTTTTTCTGTGATTTCAGGTAATTTCTGGCTGAAATTGAGGGACTTGAGCAAAACTCTGAAAAAGGCTGACAAAAGGACTGCTGATGCTGTTAGAATCTGACCTCCCTGCACTCGAAATGGATTTTCTGGAGCTACAAAACACCAAATGGTGCGCTCTCAATGGCGTTGGAAAGTAGACATCCAGAGCTTTCCAGAAATATATAATAGTCCATATTTATTTGGAAATTGACGACGTAACTTGGCGTTGAACGCCAAGTACATGTTGTTGTCTGGAGTTAAACACCAGAAACACGTCATGATCTGGAGTTGAACGCCCAAAACACGTTATAACTTGGTGTTCAACTCCAAGAAAAGCCTCAGCTCGTGGATAGATCAAGCTCAGCCCAAGCATACACCAGTGGGCCCCGGAAGTGAATTTATGCATCAATTACTTACTCATGTAAACCCTAGTAGCTAGTTTAGTATAAATAAGACTTTTTACTAGTGTATTAGTCGTCTTTTGACCACGTTTCATCTTTGGTCTCAGTTTTGTTTTATTCTTCATCTTAGGAGGCTATTGATCATGTTTAAGGGGGCTGGCCACTCGGCCATGCCTGAACCTTTCACTTATGTAATTTCAACGGTGGAGTTTCTGCACACCATAGATGAAGGGTGTGGAGCTCTGCTGTACCTCAAGTTTCAATACAATTACTATTACTTTCTTTTCAATTATCTTTTATTCTTATTCCAAGATATACGTTGCACTTCAACTTGATGAATGTGATGATCCGTGACACTCATCATCATTCTCACCTATGAACGCACGTGACTGACAACCACTTCCGTTCTACTCTAGGCCGGTCGCATATCTCTTAGATTCCCCAACATAATCTTTGTGGTATAAGCTAGAATTGATGGCGGCATTCATGAGAATCCGGAAAGTCTAAACCTTGTCTATGGTATTCTGAGTAGGGTTCTGGGATTGAATGACTGTGACGAGCTTCAAACTCCTGAAGGCTAGGCGTTAGTGACAGACGCAAAAGAATCAAGGGATTCTATTCCAACCTAATTGAGAACCGACAGATGATTAGCCGTGCTGTGACAGAGCATAGGACCATTTTCACTGAGAGGATGGGATGTAGCCATTGACAACGGTGATGCCCTACATACAGCTTGCCATGGAAAGGAGTAAGAAGGTTTGGATGAATGTAAGAAGAAAGTAGAGATTCGAGAGGAGCACAGCATCTCCATACGCCTATCTGAAATTCCCACTATTGATTTACATAAGAAATTCTATCTTATTTTATTTTCTGTTTAATTATTAATTTTTGAAACCCATAACCATTTAATCTGCCTAACTGAGATTTACAAGGTGACCATAGCTTGCTTCATACTAACAATTTCTGTGGGATCGACCCTTACTCACATAAGGTATTACTTGGATGACCCAGTACACTTGCTGGTTAAGTTGAATGGAGTTGTGAGCTTCTCTAACAGTGCCAGAAACTCTTGTATCACAATTTCGTCCACCAAGTTTTTGGCGCCGTTGCCGGGGATTGTTCGAGTATGGACAACTGACGGTTCATCTTGCTGCTCAGATTAGGTAATTTTCTTTTCAAAAATATTTTTCAAAATTTTTCTTTTTCTTTTTCGTTTTTCCAAAACTTTATTTTCGAAAAAAAATTAATAAAAATCCAAAAAAATTAATAAAATCATAAAAACCAAAAAATATTTTGTGTTTCTTGTTTGAGTCTTGAGTCAATTTTTAGGTTTTGGTGTCAATTGCATGCTTTAAAAATTTTTTCTTGCATTTTTCAAAAATTCCATGCATTCATAGTGTTCTTCATGATCTTCAAGATGTTCTTGACAAGTCTTCTTGTTTGATCTTGATGTTTTATTGTTTTGTGTTGTTTGTTGTTTTTCATATGCATTTTTCGTTTATTAGAGTCCATGCATTAAAGTTTCTATGTTTGGTGTCTTGCATGTTTTCTTTGCATCAAAAATTTTTCAAAAATATGTTCTTGATGTTCATCATGATCTTCAAAGTGTTCTTGGTGTTCATCTTGACATTCATAGTGTTCTTGCATGCATCATGTGTTTTGATCCAAAATTTTCATATTTTGGGTCATTTTTATGTTTTTCTCTCTCATCATCATAAATTCAAAAATCAAAAAAATATCTTTTCCTTATTTTTCTCCAAATTTTCAAAAATTTGAGTTGACTTAGTCAAAAATTTTCAAAATTAGTTGTTTCTTACAAGTCAAGTCAAATTTTCAAGTTTAAAAAAATCTTATCTTTTCAAAATCTTTTTCAAACATTATATCTTTTTCATTTTTTTCTATTTTTCGAAAATTCCAAAAATCTTTTTCAAAATATTTTCAAAATCTTTTTCTTATCTTTTTATCATATTTTCGAAAACTAGCTAACAATTAATGTGATCGATTCAAAAATTTGAAGTTTGTTACTTTCTTGTTAAGAAAGGTTCAATTTTTAAGTTCTAGAATCTTATCTTGTAGTTTCTTGTTAGCGAAGTAAATAATTTAAAATTTTTGAATTAAATCTTTTATCTTTTATCTTATCTTTTTCAAAAATTTTATCTTTTTTCAAAATTTGATTTCAAAATATCTTATCTAACTTCTTATCTTCTTAAAATTTGATTTTAATTTCTTTATCAACTAACTAACTTTTTGTTTGTTTCCTATCTTTTTCAAAACCAACTAACTACCTATCCCTCTCTAATTTTCAAAAACACTTCTCTCTTTTTTTTTTTCAAAAATTCTTTTTAATTGTTTTAAATTTTAATTTTAATCTTATCTTATTTCTAATTTTCGAAAATTACTAACCCCGTTTTCAAAATTATTTTCGAAATTTCCCCTCTCTTTTCTTATTCTATTTAATTATTTATTTACTAACACCTCTCTTCACCTCTCTTCATCTAAAAATTCGAACCCAATCTATCCCTTGAGTTTGGATTCTTCACTTTTCTTTCTTCTACCCTTTCTTTTTCTACTAACATAAAGGAATCTCTATACTGTGACATAGAGGATTCCTCTTTCTTTTCTTGTTTTCTTCTCTTTCATATGAGCAGGAACAAGGATAAAGGCACTCTTGTTGAAATTGATCTAGAACCTGAAAGGACTCTGAAGAGAAAATTAAGAGAAGCTAAGTTACAACAATCTAAAGGTAAGCTTTCAGAAACATTAGAACAAGAGAAGGAGATGGCAGCCGAAAATAATAATAATGCAAGGAGAATGCTTGGTGACTTCACAAAGCCAACGTCCAAGTTTGATGGAAGAAGCATCTCCATTCCTGCCATTGGAGCCAACAACTTTGAGCTGAAACCTCAGCTAGTTGCCTTAATGCAACAAAACTGCAAGTTTTACGAACTTCCATCTGAAGATCCTTATCAGTTTTTAACTGAGTTCTTGCAAATCTGTGAGACTGTAAAGACGAATGGAGTTGATCCTGAAGTCTACAGACTCATGCTTTTCCCTTTTGTTGTAAGAGACAGAGCTAGAATATGGTTGGATTCACAACCCAATGATAGCCTGGACTCCTGGGATAAGCTGGTCACTGCCTTCTTGGATAAATTATTTCCTCCTCAAAAGCTGAGCAAGCTGAGAGTGGATGTTCAAACCTTCAAAAAAAAGATGGTGAATCCCTCTATGAAGTTTGGGAGAGATACAAGCAGCTGACCAAAAGATGTCCATCTGACATGTTTTCAGAATGGACCATATTAGATATATTCTATTATGGCCTGTCCGAATTTTCGAAAATGTCATCGGACCATTCTGCAGGTGGATCTATTCACCTAAAGAAAACGCCTGAAGAGGCTCAAGAACTCATTGACATGGTTGCAAACAACCAATTGATGTACATTTCTGAGAGGAATTCTGTGAATAATGGGATACCTCAGAAGAAAGGAGTTCTTGAAATTGATGCTCTGAATGCCATATTCGCTCAGAACAAAGTGTTGACTCAACAAGTCAACATGATCTCTCAAAGTCTGAATGGATGGCAAAATGCATCCAACAGTACTAAAGAGGCAGCTTCTGAAGAAGCTTATGATCCTGAGAACCCTGCAATGGCAGAGGTTAATTACATGGGTGAACCTTATGGAAACACCTATAACTCATCATGGAGAAATCATCTAAATTTCTCATGGAAGGATCAACAAAAGCCTCAACAAGGCTTTAACAATGGTGGACGCAATAGGCTAAGCAATAGCAAGCCTTTTCCATCATCTTCTCAGCAACAGACAGAGAATTCTGAACAAAACACCTCTAATTTAGCCAATATAGTCTCTGATCTGTCAAAAGCCACTTTCAGTTTCATGAGTGAAACAAGATCCTCCATCAGAAATCTAGAGGCACAAGTGGGCCAGCTGAGTAAGAAAGTTAGTGAAACTCCTCCCAGTATTCTCCCAAGCAATGCAGAAGAGAATCCAAAAGGAGAGTGCAAGGCCATTGATGTAATCAATATGGCCGAATGCACAAGGGAGGAGGAGGACAAAAATCCTAGTGAGGAAGACCTCCTGGGACATCTCTCAAGCAAGAAGGAGTTTCCTATTAAGGATCTAAAGGAATCTGAGGCTCATATAGAGACCATAGAGATTCCACTAAATCTCCTTCTGCCATTTATGAGCTCTGAAGACTATTCTTCCTCTGAAGAGGATGACGATGTGACTGGAGAGCAAGTTGCTCAATATTTAGGAGCTATCATGAAGCTGAATGCCATGTTGTTTGGTAATGAGACTTGGGAAAGTGAACCTCCCTTGCTCATTAATGAACTAGATACCTGGATTCAGCAAACTCTACCTCAAAAGAAACAAGATCCTGGCAAGTTCTTAATACCTTGTACCATAGCCACCATGACCTTTGAAAAGGCTCTATGTGATCTGGGGTCAGGGATAAATCTTATGCCACTCTCTGTAATGGAGAGGCTGGGGATCATTGAGGTACAACCTGCCTTATTCTCATTACAATTGGCAGACAAGTCATTGAGACAAGTTTATGGAATAGTGAAGGATGTGTTAGTAAAGGTTGAAGGCCTTTACATCCCTGCTGATTTCATAATCTTAGACACTAGGAAGGAAGAGGATGAATGCATCATCCTTGGAAGACCTTTCCTAGCCACAGCAGGAGCTGTGATAGATGTCAACAGAGGTGAATTAGTCCTTCAATTGAATGGGGACTACCTTGTGTTTAAGGCACATGGCCATCCCTCTGTGACAAAAGAGAGTAAGCATGAAGAGCTTCTCTCAGTTCAGAGTCAAGAAGAGCCCCCACAATCAAACTCTAAGTTTGGTGTTGGGAGGCCACAACCAAACTCTAAGTTTGGTGTTAAGACCCCATATCCAAACTCTAAGTTTGGTGTTGGGACTATACAACATTGACCTGATCACCTTTGTGGCTCCATGAGAGCCCACTGTCAAGCTATTTACATTAAAGAAGCGCTTGTTGGGAGGCAACCCAATTTTTTTATTTTATTTTATTTTATCGTTATTTTGTGTTTTATTAGGTACATGATCATGTGGAGTCACGAAAAAAATCATAAAAATTAAAAACAGAAGCAAAAACAGCAGAAAAAAATTCGCACCTTGGAGGAAGCACAAGCTGGCGTTCAACGCCAGTAAGATGCATCTAGCTGGCGTTCAACGCCAGAACAGAGCATGAATATGGCGCTGAACGCCAGAAACAAGCAACATTCTGGCGCTGAATGCCAGGAATGTGCCTAGAGGAAAAAGCTGGCGCTGAACGCCAGTAACAAGCATGAAACTGGCGTTCAACGCCAGAAACATGCTTTACATGGGCGTTGAACGCCCAGAACGTGCACCACTCGGCGTTTAAACGCCAGAATGGTGTGCAAAGGCATTTTACATGCCTATTTGGTGCAGGGATGGAATTCCTTGACACCTCAGGATCTGTGGACCCC
Source organism: Arachis hypogaea (assembly GCF_003086295.3). Taxonomy (NCBI): domain Eukaryota; kingdom Viridiplantae; phylum Streptophyta; class Magnoliopsida; order Fabales; family Fabaceae; genus Arachis; species Arachis hypogaea. The sequence goes on from NC_092040.1 coordinate 62,725,947, forward strand.
ACAGGATCACCTCAGGATCTGTGGACTGATGAGCGGATAATTTATACGCTTTTTGGCATTGTTTTTAGTATGTTTTTAGTATGATCTAGTTAGTTTTTAGTATATTTTTATTAGTTTTTAGTTAAAATTCACTTTTCTGGACTTTACTATGAGTTTGTGTGTTTTTCTGTGATTTCAGGTATTTTCTGGCTGAAATTGAGGGACCTGAGCAAAAATCTGATTCAGAGACCAAAAAGGACTGCAGATGCTATTGGATTCTGACCTCCCTGCACTCAAAGTAGATTTTCTGGAGCTACAGAAGCCCAATTGGCGCGCTCTTAACGGCGTTGGAAAGTAGACATCCTGGGCTTTCCAGCAATATATGATAGTTCATATTTTTCCCAAGATTTGATGGCCCAAACCGGCGTTCAAAGTCACCCTTAGGAATTCCAGCGTTAAACGCCGGAACTGGCACCAAAATGGGAGTTAAACGCCCAAACTGGCACAAAAGCTGGCGTTTAACTCCAAGAAGAGTCTCTACACGAAAATGCTTCAATGCTCAGCCCAAGCACACACCAAGTGGGCCCGGAAGTGGATTTTTATGTCATTTACTCATCTCTGTACGCCCTAGGCTACTAGTTTTCTATAAGTAGGACCTTTTACTATTGTATTTAGGAGATCTTTCAATCTTTGGATCTTTTGATCATGTTTTGATGATTGAACCCTCATTGGGAGGCTGGCCATTCGGCCATGTCTAGACCTTGTTCTTATGTATTTTCAACGGTGGAGTTTCTACACACCATAGATTAAGGTGTGGAGCTCTGCTGTACCTCGAGTATTAATGCAATTACTATTGTTCTTCTATTCAATTCCGCTTGTTCTTGTTCTAAGATATCACTTGTTCTTCAACTTGATGAATGTGATGATCCGTGACACTCATCATCATTCTCACCTATGAACGTGTGACTGACAACCACCTCCGTTCTACCTTCGATTGGGTGAATATCTCTTGGATTCCTGATACACGATGCATGGTTGATCGACTGACAACCGAGTGCTCGCCTGACAAACGAGCCAGCCATTCTGTGAGATCAGAGTCTTCGTGGTATAGGCTAGAACTGATGGCGGCATTCAAGAGAATCCGGAAGGTCTAACTTTGTCTGTGGTATTCTGAGTAGGATTCAATGATTGAATGACTGTGACGTGCTTCAAACTCCTGAAGGCGGGGCGTTAGTGACAGACGCAAAAGAATCACTGGATTCTATTCTGGCCTGATCGAGAACCGACAGATGGATAGCCGTGCCGTGACAGGGTGCGTTGAACATTTCCACTGAGAGGATGGGAGGTAGCCACTGACAACGGTGAAACCCTTGCTTAAGCTTGCCATGGAAAGGAGTAAGAAGGATTGGATGAAGACAGTAGGAAAGCAGAGAGACGGAAGGGACCAAGCATCTTCATACGCTTATCTGAAATTCCCACCAATGAATTACATAAGTATCTCTATCTTTATGTTTTATTCGTATATCACCCATATCCATTTAAGTTTGCCTGACTAAGATTTACAAGGTGACCATAGCTTGCTTCATACCAACAATCTCTGTGGGATCGACCCTTACTCGCGTAAGGTTTATTACTTGGACGACCCAGTACACTTGCTGGTTAGTTGTGCGAAGTTGTGTTTATGCCATGGTATTGAACACCAAGTTTTTGGTTTCATCACCGGGGATTATTTGAGTTGTGAAAAGTATTGATCACAATTTCGTGCACCAAGTTTTTGGCGCCGTTGCCGGGGATTGTTGAGTTTGGACAACTGACGGTTCATCTTGTTGCTTAGATTAGGTATTTTTTTTTCGGAATTCTTGAAGATGAATTCTAGAGTTTCATGATGATTTGTTGAAGTCTGGCTGGCTGAGAGGCCATGTCTAATTTCATTGGACCGAGGTTTCAACTTATCATCACAAAAGCTTGTTGATTTCTATCAATCTTGCTTTTGGAGCAGTGATCTGCTAAGGCTTGGCTGGCCTTTGGTCATGTCTAGTGTTTTGGACCGAAGTTTCTTTGAAAGCTTGGCTGGCTGTGAAGCCATGTCTAATTCCTGGACTGGAGTCTTAGACTAAACACTGCATGATTCCTGGAATTCTCATTAAGAATTTTGATACCTTTATTTTCTTTTTCCACTTAATTTTCGAAAATCCAAAAAAAAAAATTTACAAAATTATAAAAAACCAAAAAAAAGATATTGCATGTTTGAGTCTAGTGTCTCATTTTAAGTTTGGTGTCAATTGCATGCATTCATTCATTTGTCTTAGGGATCTTCAAGTTGTTCTTGATGATTTCATTGCTCTGACCTTTGAATTCTCTTGACTTGAGTGTTTATGTGTCTCATATGCATTCTCATTAGTGTTAGTAGTATACAAACTGCTAAGTTTGGTGTCTTGCATGCATTGTTATTTGATTTTAGTTGCATTTTGATTATTAAAAATCCAAAAATATTTTTAATTTGTGTCTTTTCAAGTCAATAATACAGAGAATTAAAGATTCAGAACATACTGCAAAGGAATTGCACAGAAAAAGCTGGGCGTTCAAAACGCCCAGTGAAGAAGACAGACTGGCATTTAAACGCCAGCCAGGGTACCTGGTTGGGCGTTTAACGCCCAAAAGGGTAGTATTTTGGGCGTTAAACGCCAGAATGTGCACCATCCTGGGCGTTTAACGCCAGGATGGCACAAGAGGGAAGATTTTGTTTTCAATGCAAATTTTTTTCAACTTTTCAAAATTTTTCAAAATCAAATCTTTTTCAAATCATATCTTTTCAATCATATGTTTTCAAAATTGATTTCTTTCTATTCCCAAAAATACTTGCTATCAATTAATGATTTGATTCAACATCTCAAGTATGTTGCCTTTTCTGTTGAGAAAGGTTTAATGTTTGAATCATATCTTTTCTTGATAGCCAAGTCATTAATTTTCAAAATCAAATTTTTTAAAATGTTTTTCAAATCATATCTTCTTAACCACATCTTTTTCAAAATAGCTTTCAATCAAATCTTTTTTATTTCTAATTTCAAAATCTTTTTCAAAAATCACTTTACCTTTTTCTCACTCTTGGTTTTCGAAAATCAATTAAGGTTTTTCAAAATGTTTTCAAAATCTTTTACTTAATTTTTGAATACTACTTCCCTTCTTCTCACATCCTTCTATTTATGGACTAACACTATTCCTTAATGCACAATTCAGACTTCATCTCTCTTGATAAGTTCGAATTTTCTACCTCTGCCTTCTATTTTTCATTTCCTTTGACACCTCAAGAAATCTCTATACTGTGACATAGAGGATTCCACATTTTCTTGTTCTCATCTCTTTCTTATGAGCAGGAGCAAGAACAAAAGCATTCTTGTTGAGGCTGATCCTCAACCTGAAAGGACCTTGAAGCGAAAGCTAAGAGAAGCCAAGGCACAATTCTCTGTAGAGGACCTAACAGAAATCTTCAAAGAAGAAGAACTCATGGCAGCCGAAAACAACAACAATGCCAACAATGCAAGGAAGGTGCTGGGTGACTTTACTGCACCTACTCCCGACTTCTATGGAAGAAGCATCTCTATCCCTGCCATTGGAGCAAACAACTTTGAGCTTAAGCCTCAATTAGTTTCTCTAATGCAACAGAATTGCAAGTTCCATGGACTTCCATTGGAAGATCCTCATTAGTTCTTAGTTGAATTCTTGCAAATCTGTGACACTGTCAAGACTAATGGGGTTGACCCTGAGGTCTACAGACTTATGCTATTCCCTTTTGCTATAAGAGACAGAGCTAAGACATGGTTGGACTCACAACCTAAAGAAAGCCTGGACTCTTGGGAAAAGCTAGTCAATGCCTTCTTGGCAAAGTTCTTTCCACCTCAAAAATTGAGTAAGCTTAGAGTGGAAGTCCAAACCTTCAGACAGAAGGAAGGAGAATCCCTCTATGAAGATTGGGAAAGATACAAACAATTAATCAGAAAGTGTCCCTCTGACATGCTTTCTGAATGGAGCATCAGAGGTATTTTCTATGATGGTCTCTCTGAACTATCCAAGATGTCTTTGGATAGCTCTGCTGGAGGATCTCGTCATCTGAAGAAGACACCTACAGAAGCTCAAGAGCTGATTGAAATGGTTGCAAATAACCAATTCATGTACACTTCTGAAAGGAATCCTGTGAACAATGGGACTAATCGAAAGAAAGGAGTTCTTAAGATTGACACTCTGAACGCCATATTGGCTCAGAATAAAATATTGACTCAGCAAGTCAATTTGATTTCTCAAACTCTGTCTGGAATGCAAAATGCACCAAGCAGTACTAAAGAAGCTTCATCTGAAGAAGAAGCTTATGATCCTGAGAACCCTTCAATGGAAGAGGTGAATTACACGGGAGAACCCTATGGAAACACCTATAATCCTTCATGGAGAAATCATCCAAATTTCTCATGGAAGGATCAATAGAGACCTCAACAAGGTTTCAATAATAATGGTGGAAGAAACAGGTTTAGCAATAGCAAGCCTTTTCCATCATCTTCTCAGCAACAGACAGAGAGTTCTAAGCAGAACACTTCTGACATAGCAACCATGGTCTCTGATCTGATCAAAACCACTCAAAGTTTCATGACTGAAACAAGGTCCTCCATTAGAAATTTGGAGGGACAAGTGGGTCAGCTGAGCAAGAAAATTACTGAACTCCCTCCTAGTACTCTTCCAAGCAATACAGAAGAAAATCCAAAAGGAGAGTGCAAAGCCATCAACATGGCCGAATTTTGGGAGGAAGGAGAGGCAGTGAACGCCACTGAGGAAGACCTCAATGGACGTCCACTGGCCTCCAATGAGTTCCCCAATGAGGAACCATGGGAATCTGAGGCTCAAAATGAGACCATAGAGATTCCATTGAACTTACTTCTGCCATTCATGAGCTCTGATGAGTATTCTTCCTCTGAAGGGGATGAGTATATCACTGAAGAGCAAGTTGCTAAATACCTTGGAGCAATCATGAAGCTAAATGACAAGTTATTTGGAAATGAGACTTGGGAGGATGAACCCCCTTTGCTCACCAAAGAACTGGATGACTTGTCTAGGCAGAAATTGCCTCAAAAGAGATAGGATCCTGGGAAGTTTTCAATACCTTGTACCATAGGCACCATGACCTTCAAGTGGGCCTTGTGTGACTTAGGGTCAAGTGTAAACCTCATGCCTCTCTCTGTAATGGAGAAGTTAGGGATCTTTGAGGTGCAAGCTGCAAAAATCTCACTAGAGATGGCAGACAATTCAAGAAAACAAGCCTATGGACTTGTAGAAGATGTTCTGGTAAAAGTTGAAGACCATTACATCCCTACTAATTTCATAGTCCTAGAGACTGGGAAGTGCATGGATGAATCCATCATCCTTGGCAGACCATTCCTAGCCACAGCAAAGGCTGTGATTGATGTTGATAGAGGAGAATTGATCATTCAAGTGAATGAAGAATCCTTGGTGTTTAAGGCCCAAGGATACCCCTCCATCACCATGGAGAGGAAGCATGAAGAGCTTCTCTCAAAACAGAGCCAAACAGAGCCCCCACAGTCAAACTCTAAGTTTGGTGTTGGGAGGCCACAACCAAATCCTAAGTTTGGTGTTGAACCCCCACATTCAAACTCTATGTTTGGTGTTGGGAGGTTCCAACATAGCTCTGAGCATTTCTGAGGCTCCATGAGAGCCCACTGTCAAGCTACTGACATTAAAGAAGCGCTTGTTGGGAGGCAACCCAATGTTTTATAATTAACTATTTTCTTTTGTTATTTTATGTTTTTTGTAGGTTGATGATCATGAGAAGTCACAAAATCAATGGAAAAAGCAAAAAAAGAAAGAAAAACAGAAAGAAAAACAGCACACCCTGGAGGAAGAACTTACTGGCCTTTAAACGCCAGTAAGGTTAGCTGTTGGGCGTTTAACGCCCAGTCTGGCACCATTCTGGGCGTTTAATGCCAGAAAGGGGCACCAGACTGGCGTTAAACGCCAGAAAAGGGCGAGAAGCTGGCGTTAAACGCCAGAAATGGGCATCAGCCCGGCGTTTAATGCCAGAATTGGCTCAAAACGCAATTTTGCTTGCCATTTGGTGCAGGGATGACTTTTCCTTGACACCTCAGGATCTGTGGACCCCACAGGATCCCCACCTACCCTACCACTCTCTCTCTTCTTCACCCATTCACCAATCACCTCAACACCTCTTCCCCAAAAATCCTTCACCTATCAAATCCCATCTTTCTCTTCACCACTCACATCCATCCTTCATAAAACCCCACCTACCTCACCATTCAAATTCAAACCACTTTCCCACCCAAACCCACCCATACATGACCGAACCCTACCCCTCCCCCACTCCTATATAAACCCATCTTCACTCCTTCATTTCCACACAACCTAAACACCACTTCTTCCCCTTTTGGCCGAACACAAAGCCAATCCCTTCTTCCTCATTTCTTCTTCTTCTACTCTCTTCTTTCTTCTTTTGCTCGAGGACGAGCAAACCTTTTAAGTTTGGTGTGGTAAAAGCATTGCTTTTTGTTTTCCCATAACCATTTATGGCATCCAAGGCCGGAGAAACCTCTAGAAAGAGGAAAGGGAAGGCAAAAGCTTCTACCTCCGAGTCATGGGAGATGGAGAGATTCATCTCAAGGGTGCATCAAGACCACTTCTATGAAGTTGTGGCCTTGAAGAAGGTGATCCCCGAGGTCCCTTTTTCACTCAAAATGGGTGAATATCTGGAGATCCAACATGAGATCCGAAGAAGAGGTTGGGAAGTTCTTACCAACCCCATTCAACAAGTCGGAATCTTGATGGTTCAAGAGTTCTATGCCAATGCATGGATCACCAAGAACCATGACCAAAGTATGAACCCAGATCCAAAGAATTATCTTACTATGGTTCGGGGGAAATACTTGGTTTTTAGTCCGGAAAATGTAAGGTTGGCATTCAACTTGCCCATGATGCAAGGAGATGAACACCCTTACACTAGAAGGGTCAACTTTGATCAAAGGTTGGACCAAGTCCTCACAGTCATATGTGAAGAGGGCGCCCAATGGAAGAGAGATTCAAGAGGGAAGCCGGTTCAATTGAGAAGGCATGACCTCAAGCCCGTGGCTAGAGGATGGTTGGAGTTTATTCAACGCTCAATCATTCCCACTAGCAACCGGTCCGAAGTTACCATAGACCGGGCTATCATGATTCATAGCATCATGATTGGAGAAGAAATAGAAGTTCATGAGGTTATAGCTCAATAATTCTATAAGGTGGCGAAGAAGCCCTCTACCTTGGCAAGGTTAGCCTTTCCTCATCTCATTTGTCACCTCTGTTATTCAGTTGGAGTTGACATAGAGGGAGACATCCCTATTGATGAGGACAAGCCCATCACTAAGAAGAGAATGGAGCACACAAGAGACCCCACTCATCATGAGATCCCTGAGATTCCTCAAGGGATGCACTTTCCTCCACAAAACTATTGGGAGCAACTAAACACCTCCCTAGGAGAATTGAGTTCCAACATGGGACAACTAAGGGTGGAGCACCAAGAACACTCCATCATCCTCCATGAAATTAGAGAAGATCAAAGAATCATGAGAGAGGAGCAACAAAGACAAGGAAGAGACATTGAGGAGCTCAAGCACTCCATAGGATCTTCAAGAGGAAGAACAAGCCGCCATCACTAAGGTGGACCCGTTCTTTAATTTCCTTGTTCTTTATTTTCCTGTTTTTCGAAAATTATGCTTATGTTTATCTATGTTTGTGTCTTGTGATCATTAGTGTCTTAGTGTCTATGCCTTAAAGTTATGAATGTCCTATGAATCCATCACCTCTCTTAAAAAAAAAAATAATAATAATAATAAATGTTCTTAATTGAAAAAGAGAAGAATTGCATGAATTTTAAATTTTATAACAGTTTAATTATTTTGATGTGGTTGCAATACTTTTGTTTTCTGAATGTATGCTTAAACAGTGCATATGTCTTTTGAATTTGTGGTTCATGAATATTGGCTCTTGAAAGAATGATGAGAAAGGAGACATGTTATTGAGGATCTGAAAAATCATTAAAATGATTCTTGAAGCAAGAAAAAGCAAAAAAAAAAAATTTCAAAAAAAAGAGAGGAAAGAAAGAAATAAATTTGTGATCCAAGGCAAAAAGAGTGTGCTTAAGAACCCTGGACACCTCTAGTTGGGGACTCTAGCAAAGCTGAGTCACAATCTGAAAAGGTTCACCCAATTATGTGTCTGTGGCATGTATGTATCCGGTGGTAATACTGGAAGACAGAGTGCTTTGGGCCACGGCCAAGACTCAATAAGTAGCTATGTTCAAGAATCATCATACTTAACTAGGAGAATCAATAACACTATCTGGATTCTGAGTTCCTAAAGAAGCCAATCATTCTGAATTTCAAAGGATAGAGTGAGATGCCAAAACTGTTCAGAGGCAAAAAGCTAAAAGCCCCGCTCATCTAATTAATACTGATCTTCATAGATGTTTTTGGAATTCATTGCATATTCTCTTCTTTTTATCTTATTTGATTTTCAGTTACTTGAGGACAAGCAACAATTTAAGTTTGGTGTTGTGATGAGCGGATAATTTATACGCTTTTTGGCATTGTTTTTAGTATGTTTTTAGTATGATCTAGTTAGTTTTTAGTATATTTTTATTAGTTTTTAGTTAAAATACACTTTTCTAGACTTTACTATGAGTTTGTGTGTTTTTCTGTGATTTCAGGTATTTTCTGGCTGAAATTGAGGGACCTGAGCAAAAATCTGATTCAGAGACCAAAAAGGACTGCAGATGTTGTTGGATTCTGACCTCCCTGCACTTGAAGTGGATTTTCTGGAGCTACAGAAGCCCAATTGGCGCGCTCTCAACGGCGTTGGAAAGTAGACATCCTGTGCTTTCCAGCAATATATGATAGTCCATACTTTGCCCAAGATTTGATGGCCCAAATCGGCGTTCAAAGTCACCCTCAGGAATTCCAGCGTTAAACGCCGGAACTGGCACCAAAATGGGAGTTAAACGCCCAAACTGGCACAAAAGCTGGCGTTTAACTCCAAGAAGAGTCTCTACACGAAAATGCTTCAATGCTCAGCCCAAGCACACACCAAGTGGGCCCGGAAGTGGATTTTTATATCATTTACTCATCTCTGTACGCCCTAGGCTACTAGTTTTCTATAAGTAGGACCTTTTACTATTGTATTTAGGAGATCTTTCAATCTTTGGATCTTTTGATCATGTTTTGATGATTGAACCTCATTGGGAGGCTGGCCATTCGGCCATGCCTAGACCTTGTTCTTATGTATTTTCAACGGTGGAGTTTCTACACACCATAGATTAAGGTGTGGAGCTCTGCTGTACCTCGAGTATTAATGCAATTACTATTGTTCTTCTATTCAA